>NC_065527.1:40676707-40780115 GCF_006386435.1 Epinephelus moara | reverse complement strand
ACAGAGAGCAGAGGAGAATTGTTAACGTGTGACCATGTAGAGACAGAAATGACACGATGACATAACACCATAAATAGTATATTGTTCTGTTATTATATGAAGCGTCCGTCGCGCAAAATAATATCAATGGGGGCTGTGGGCAGGATATGTTAGACAGCTGTGCTTGTGACTTCAGGCAGAGAGACCGCTGCATCAGTGCCGAAGGAGCACGTTTTAAAATACATTTATTTTATCAATTAGTTATTAACTTTTACTATTTTTAGCAACTTGCCCGATCGGGCAAGTGAGTTGTTAGTTTACATGCCCGACCTTGAGTTTTACTTGCCCCGGGCAATCGGGCAATCCTTATTGTTGAGCCCTGCTTGAGGTTTACGTTTTTCAGCACAAATGAATTTTGTTGTATTTATTTCCAATAGCAACAAATAACCTCTAGTTTTTTGTGTTTTTGCCTTGAGCATTTGTTAAGCATTTAGTGTCTTTCTGATCCCCAACGTGTAACAACACACATAATCCTAAAATCCAATCTATAAACCAACCTAGCAACTATCGGCATTTATGTCAATTCTTAATAAGGCTGTGCAATATCAAAAAAATCAGATATTAACATTTTATTTAAATATTTCTGACCAAATACCTCAATATTGATACTGCAACAATATTAAAGTGTTGACTATTGGTGCGTTCACAAAATATTTATATATATTTAAATTTTTGATAAATAATAATCAGTAATGTGGATATAATGACTAAGCGGGTCAAAGCAATTAATAAAACAAAGTTTAGAAAATTACATCATTTTACTGTAATGTAATGCAGCCTTTAAAACCAGGAAAAGACAACACACAAAAATCTAAGACGACATCTAGAGTCATATCATAATATCGAGATAATATCAATATGTCACCCAGCCATACACTATCTGTGTCCAATAATTCAACGTCTTAAAATAGCTGAAACAGAGCCAAACCAGTAACCATTGTTGAATTCTACCCTGTCATACAAGCTTTGAGAGGAAGGAAGTGGTTAATAAGGAGGAAAGAGCAGACGGCGGGTGCTGGGACTGAAGATGGTCAGGGACGTTAAAGATTGCCTCATGTCAAACTGACAAAACTGAAACTAACGGGCTGACGTTGTTTTCCCCACGTCAATCTGATAATGACCGTACTAAAAAGGTTCCAGAGTTGGGTGACATTTTAAATAAAGACCAGCTCAGCGGTCACAGACTTCTCCTGACTGACATGGCCTTTGCCAGACGACAGGAGAAGTAGGCGGGTGACACACCACGCCAATCTGACATCAATTTTCAGAAATGCCAAACTGGAAAGTACTCAGTGAAAAAAAATACTACCACACAATTTCCATAAATGTGACTCAGAGGATCCACACACATACTCACAATGACCTACATGACATACAGTCTGCATACTGAGCTTGAGCTGTTAAAATAGCAAGATGTGCACTTTGTTGTGATGACAGAAAATACAGTGTGCGGCTGAAAAAAAGCATGAATGATGACTGTGGCCGTAAAGTGGGATAGACCAGCTGTGGGTGGAAAAAATAAATCTGTCTTTCAGCTCCAGTCAGGGTCGAGGGCTGACCCTGAACCTGCTGTAATGAGGCATCATTCAGTAAAACGCTACACTTTCTGCTGATGCGTACCCAGGTCGCTTCCTCCCCTGTGCCGTTCCCATGGCAATAGCACCCATGTTGCTACAGTTTCTCCATGGCAACTAAAGGCATGCTGACATGAGAAGGAAAAACAGGTGCACATACATTTGTCTCATTCATTGTGGAGCTCTGGTGACAAAAACTATTGAAATAAACATTTCTTGACTACATTTTACTTAAATTTTATAGTCAGATTAGTTGATTATTTTGATGTAATTGTGCTAGGTGTTTTCTATAATCATTGATTACCTTATTGTGATACAATACTGATTAATTTCATTGTATCATCTATTTTCAGCACCAGGTGTACTCAATCTTTTTGTACTATTTCCACCCTGATGAAGACACTGCGAGGTTGAAAGTGGTCTGCATACGAGTGCCTTTTCTTTTCTTTTTTACTTTTATGCAAAAACTAACGAAAAGTAAATCAAAAAGTGGCAACAAGATGAATCCAATCTTACATTTCTTTGAGGAATTATGGAAAACATCCTCAACTACGCACAAGCCAGATAAGCAGCGTCTGCACCAGAAATGACCCCCAAAACACAAAGGTTCACTGTAGAATGAGCAACAATGGAGAGACTAATGACTGCTTATCAGGCTGCTTCATCATACAAATGCAACGCACAACCAGTAGCAGCCCACACAGAGCTGACATTCAACCCACACACTTTAAGAGAGCACTTCAGTGATGTAATATTGTACAGTCCTGCCATCACTACTGTAATGCAGAGGACTAAAAATGTGTAATTTTTTTAATAAATGCTGTTTTAACATCCTCTAACTGGCAGACTTCAAGTATTTAACACAAGTGATGAGCGGACAAATGCTCTCTAAACCTGCAAGACGTTACCTAAGCTACTCAAGACCAAAAATGCCAAAACATTATCAGTTGAGAGGATTTACAGATTTTCTCTATTTTAGATCATTATAAAATTAATATATCTTTGGGTTTTAGGTTGATCGTCAATTTGTTATGTTACCGTGAGCTCTGTGAAAACAAATGATATGTATTTGGAACAGTTTTTGGTGGGACAAAAAATAATTGACGTGTTAGTAGAAATATTTGCCTTTAGCTAGACAGACAATTAACTTTATGCGAAGTTGTGAAAAGAATGTGCCAAAAATTGTTTCAATCTGGCAGGAAACCTAAACGTGAATTTTCATGACATTAAATGGCTTTTTTTTTTTTTACAAAGGGAGGCGGTAGATTATGCATAAAATTACAACTTTCAAAAGGTAAATTCAAACAAAAAAACGTGACAAACCAATGATAAAAGAATTACCTCTGAGTGTGAGAACATAAAACATGGGTGAGGGATGTTTGCAAGATGAATTTTAAGACAAAGCAGAGGTCGATCTGTGTGGTACTTTTGAGAAAAACCTCTGTGAACAGGTTGCTTTTTGTACCTCACACTCTCAATTCATTAAAAAGGAAGATTGCTCCAACATCTTATCTTAGTCTTAGCTGACACAGTGTCGTATTATGCAGAATTTCAGCCTCAGAGGGAAGACTTGCCTATTAAGGCAGCATAAAAAAGTTGTCTTGCAAGGTTGGTGTAAGTCAACATGACGCTGCCTTCAAGAAGAGAAAAAGCTCCACATAAAGCGTTGAACGCATATGAGTCAGTGAGGAAATTAGGAGAATATGACAAGTTAAGTTCAAAGTTTGGAGCAGAAACACGTGATCGATTAGTCAATTGACAAAAAAATAATCAACAATTTTAATAATCCAGCTCAACAACGACCAAATATTTATTGGCTCCAGCTTCTCAAATGTGAGGATCTGCTGTTTTATATCAATATCAGTTGAATATTTGGGGGTTTTTGGTCAGTTGGTCAGAAAAAAAAAACAACAGGCTATTTAAAGACAGCACTTTGGCCACTAGGAAATTATAATGTAAAGTTTTTACTAGTTTTGGACATTTTATTTACTTAGCCATTAAGTAAGTAATTAAAAACATAACTAACAACTTAAATAATATTGAAAATGTGTGTTAATTGAAGTCTTTTTTTCCAGAATACCTGAATTAAATATACATGAGTCTATTAATCAAAGTCTAACACTGCTTCAGGATTTCTAAATTTGATATTGTTTTGCCCCTTAGGTGAAAATGGGTAGAGTGGATGGAGAATGAATGGGTCAGTTTCAGTGGACCAGTTTGGTTCCTTTTTTCCCTCCCAGTTCATCACTGCCCCCAACAGCATCAATAATATACAAGCTGTGACTCACAAATTGTGGCCCGTGGCAACAAAAGTAAATTGACTAATGTCCTGCCATGCTCAATTGATTTTTAATTAACACAGGCAGCGGTTAACTGAACTTCATTCAATAACTAGGGTAACTATGGCAGCAGCTGGTGTGAAATGCTGCCCCTCAAGCAGACATGAGCACACACACACACGCCTCTCTGAAAGTGAGCCAGCCTCTCAGGCTTCACGCACACCTGACGGGATCACCACCTGCCTTTGACAGCCGGCATAGAATGACGTAGACAATGCAAGTAACCAGTGAGACTGGTTTGGGGCACGCACACACAGACACAAACACACCGAGGCGCAAAGATGACCGGTAAAACACCGCTGAGGAACAATCAGCCCAGTACATAGTGTCTGTTGGAGCCGGAGATGGGAATTTGAGTTGAGTTTCTAGGCTGAGCTGCTTTACACCAGTGTCCACGATAGCCTGACAACTTATTTTACCACATAGATCAACTTGCAGTTCCCCAGTGCTCAACTATGGGGGTCTAACTTGTGTCTCGCACTGCACAGTCTGCAAATAACTCCAGTGCCGCACCTGAACACCAAATTAAGCATGGCGGTTAGTCGGGGGATCCCACCTGTTGTTCCGATTTCCATTCATGAGGTCTCTGTCCGGATGACCCGGCACTCAGTGATCAATTCTCTTCGTAAAAACTTGAGTATGAATCCGCTGGCCGACACACCGCTCCCCGGCTGCGTGGCTCCCTGCTCCCCGGCTTCGGTCGCTGATATGAAACCGGGCCGCTCGGGGGTCCCCTCGGCTGAAGTCTTCTCCCCCGACCTGCCTCACCACAACTGACAGCTCAAAGTTATACAAAATGTCCCAACCGTCGTCCTTTTAAGTCTTTCCTGTTGTATCTGGAAGAAAAACGACATTATGTTAAGTGTTGGAAATGTCTGTGACAGTTTAAACACGGAGTTGAGTAAATTTCACTGACGGCGGTGGTAAAGCTAACAGCGATAGTTAGCTTTAGCCGACGACAACTAGCAACTGACTGGCAACTCGACACACAAGAATGCCATGGATATTTACCGGCTCAGTGGCTGAATTTGTCGTCCCGGTTGGTTAACGTGACAATCCGGTGTTCCTTTTCTTTATCAAACAGATATGAGGGGCTGACTACCCCGGCGTCCTACTCGGTTTCGGCGAGAAACTAACCGGTCTGAAATCTGCACTTACACCGCCCTCTCGCTCTGTAATGTAAAGATCGCGAGAACAGAAAAACAAAACTTCCTGGATACTCCTTCAAAATAAAAGCACAGCTAAAAAAAAAAAAAAAAAAGACCACACCATAAAAAGCCACGCAGATGTTTTAGTATCTATTTTAAGGCTATTACTGCTTTGTGTGCACGAATTATCAGTGGTGGAAAGTACTTGCACTCATATACTGTACTTAAGGGCACTTTGAATAGAGTCAGAAACAACCCCCTGCAATAACCAATGTAACACTACAGGGTCCACTATACCTGTAAATTAAGCCTATATAATCTGAGGGGTTGAGAGTATACAGAATTAGAATAGCAGAGACTAACACATATTTCTGTTGCATGAAGCTGTGTTTATTTGTCTGATGGAACAGTCATCTGGAGCAATTTGGGGTTCAGCCCAAGGAAACTTCAACATGCAGAGCCTGAGATCAAACCATCGAGGGTAAATAATAAATGGACTGCACTTGTATAGCGCTTTTCTCGTCTTCTGACCACTCAAAGCACTTTTACATTTGCAACATTCACCCATTCTCACACACATTGACGCATGGTGGCCGAGGCTGCCATACATGGTGCCACCTGCTACTCATCTTATGATAAGTGGACCACCTGCTCTACCTTCTGAGCCACAGCCACCCTGGTATGTGTCGTCCTCAAGCTTGGGTCCTCTACTAGAGGCCTGGGAGTTTGAGGGTTCTGCGCAGTATCTTAGCTGTTCCTAGGACTGCACTTGACTGGACAGAGAACACAGATGTTGTACCTGGAATCTGCTGGAGCCACTCTTCCAGTTTGTGGATCACAGCTCCTAATGCTCCAATTACCACTGAGAAAACTCTGGACCTCACCTTCCACATCTGCTCCAGTTGTTCCTGCAGCCCCTGGTACTTCTCAGTCATGCTCCCTTTTCCTGATGTTACTGTAAGCTGGGATTGCCACATCTACCACAACTGCCATCTTCTGCTCCTTGTCAACCACCACTATGTCCGGTTAGTTAGCAAGCAGCTGCTTGTCAGTCTTGACCAGGATCTTAGCCCTGTTGTTCTCAACCACTTTCGGTGGTGTGCTCCCTCAGGACTTGGGGACTTCTAGACCATACTCAGCACAGATGTTCCTGTACACTATCCCAGCCACTTGGTTGTGCCTCTTAGTGTACACTGTCCCAGCCTACATCTTACATCCTGCTGCTATGCACTGGACTGTCTCGGGGGCCTCTTTGCACAGCCTGCACCTGGGGTCCTGTCTGCTATGGTAGGCCACTGCCTCTATCGACCTGGGGCTCAGGGTCCGTTCTTGTGCTTCCAAGATCAGGGCCTCAGTGCTGTCCTTCAGGCTGGCCTTCTCTCGCCATTGGTGGGATTTCTTGATGTCAGCTTCTTCCTCTATCTGCTGATGGTATATCCCATGGAGGGGTTTGGTCTTCCACAATATTTCCTCTTCCTCCTCATCACCTTCTGTGTTCTGCTGCCTGAGGCACTCTCTAAGCAGGTCATCTTCCTGATGTATTCTTGGATTATTGGATGGATATATCACAATATTTTGCATTAATATATTAGTATTGTGACTAAGTATCGTGATAATATGAAATAATGAGGGCTTTGGTGATTCTCACCCCTCATAATGGCTATATTTCTGTCAAAGGACCTATTCTGCACAGTTCGTACTGAGGTTGTGATACATCAGTACTCATTTGTGATGATTTCCTGCCTCTGAGGACCTTAACTTGAATACAGTTTTGAATGCAGGACTCTTCCTTGAAATTAAGGGGGTTTTTTTTACACAGTGATATTGCTAATTTTACTTGCAATAATAACCTGCATTTTCAAAGATGTACATCTGACAGGCAAGATTGTGGAACTTCCGGTTTTACCCTGTCAAAATGTTTCTAGCTTGACGAAGCTGTTTCTCCCACCTCCTCCTCCACCGAGGGAAATCCGTCAGGAAATACCAACTGTAGAAAACAACGTCACTTCCGAGAAACTTTTGCTCTCAAATATTACGTCATGTTTTGAAACGCACGTATTTAAGGTAGTGTAGGCGTATAGGTTTCGATCTTGTCCTCCTCATCCAAACTTTTTTTTTTTTTTTTTTATCACAAAATATAATTTGACCCAATAATGACACGGTGTAAACCTACTGACAACTCGTCAGGACATACACACTCCATACTGTAGATGTCTCCAGAATCCATACATCCATAGCTCCATACAGAAACCATAGAAGAAAACAACCAGGAAATGTTGCACTACAACATGAGGAATGACTGTACTCCTGAGAGAAGCTGATGGAGCAGCCAGCAACAAACAGGTGTGACTTGACATGTTTACAATCATTCTCAAATGCTTGAATCACCTTTGCTCCCAGCAGATGTGAACCAGTCTTGGATCTTAGCTCTTGTGTTGAGTTGAAATGGAAAAGGTGATCAACTGTTTCAAGAGGAGCCCAGAGGCTGTGGCCAGGCTGATATGCTTCCCCTGGGCAGGTGGAGGCTCCATACACTATGCACGCTGGGGAAACGTCCTCAACAGCTCCATAGAAGGTAACATGCTGCACTTTGCACTGTTTATCTATACTGTATACTATATTGATAATGTAATCCTTCATTTAAAGCTGAAAAATGAACTATGGGAACTTGAATTTGAAGAATTATGTCTGTGAAAACAAAGTCTTGACATGTTACAGTATGATTATATTCTTACTTGAAACATTTTAACACCTTTTCTGTCACTTTCAGTGTTTGCTGTCAAACTTCCAGGCAGAGAGAGTCGAGCCAAAGAGCCATTCTTTGAGAACATGCAGCAGATAGTGGACGAGGTTATCGGTGTGCTGTTACCAGTGCTGAAAGAGAAGCCGTTCGCTCTGTTTGGCCACAGGTTTGATAACAATAAGGGTTTCATAAGTAACATCTTATAAGTCAGCCCCGCCTTGCCTTTTTTATTCCACCACTCCACTACTTCTTTTCTATTAACGTTTGCACTGTTCTGATCTGTTTTTAGTTTTGGTGCCTTCACCAGTTTCGCTGTGGCAGATGCTCTGAAGAGACTTCACAACCTTGAACCAATTCACATCTTCCTGTCTGGTGCCTCTGCCCCTTTTGTAAGTTTATTTATTACATTTAACTGTTCTCGGCCAGGATTATCCACACAGTTATCAACCAGTGTCAGTATATTTATCTAAGGAGGCTTTGAGTCTCTGCAAGCTCTGTTGATTAAATGGATTTAATGTGAAAGCCTGTAGATAAGTTTGAAATCGCAGGCCCCTTAATTGAATCAAATCAAAATCATATCATGGCAGACTTTGTGATGTCAGTAAATATCGTATCGTTGTCTGAAGAATCTTTGTAATATCATATGATGATGAAATTCTTACCTGATAAAGGTCTACAGACCAAAACATCTGGACAGAGTAGCTACTGAACACTTACAGTTTAGACTTGGTGTTGATCATATACCATTCATATGCTGTCTTATGTCTTTTAGTCTGAGACACGCATCAAAGCCCCAAAGAGAAGCGAGTTATCTGATGACGATTTTCTCAAGTGGATGATTTCGATTGGAGGAACTCCTCCTGAGCTGCTGGCGAACCCTGAGGTCCTGAAGCTCTTCCTTCCTGCCCTGAAGGCCGACCTACACGTTGTGGAGAACTACAAGTGCGGCTGACGACTTTGTTACCGAACTGAATCTGTATTTATCTTTTAATTTTAAATCATTTGCGATTCAGTATGAATGTTTGTAGTGACTGCTGACTTTGCTGCAGGTGCGACAAGCCAGACAAGCCGTTCCTCTCCTGTCCAGTCACGTGTTTCGATGGAAAGGATGACATTCCTCATGATTTACAAGGTCAGTCCTCTCATGTCCTGCACTTACACTCTACCCTGTTATAGACAGGGATCATGTAGCCTTCTGGATGGTAAAATTAATAACTAAATAATTTACAATAAAAACATCACCATTAAAAATAGCAAAAGTGCAGACAAGAGGTGCAAAGATAAAAAGATTATTAAAAATGATTTTAAATTAAGTTTACAAATATGGTAACAGTCATTACAGGGTGGAGTAGGCAGTGTAAAAAAGGAATGTTTCTAGCTTTGACTTAAAAGTGATCAGAGTCGGGGCTTGTCTAACATCATCTGGGAGGTTATTCCAGGTTTGTGCTGCATGACAACAAAACGCTGCTTCACCATGTTTTGTTCTGACTCTTGGGACGGTCCGTAGGCCGGCCCCAGATGTCCTCAGGGTCCTAGAAGTTGTATGTCACTAGCATGTCAGACATATATTTGGGTGCTGAGCCACAGAGTGATTTATACACAAGCAGCAAGATTTTGAATTCAGGTCGTCAGTGTAAGGATTTTAGAGGTGGAGTAAGGAGGTCATATTTCCTAGTTTTTGTCAGGAGCCTAGCAGCAGCATTCTGAATAAGCATAACACCTTCTCATGGCAACCACACTCCCTGAAGGTAGGGTCCCCCTAGCAGGACACCGCAGGACGCCATGCCACATCTCAATAACCGTTCAGGAATGCCTTGAGGAACGTGAGAAAGAGCTCAAGGTGTCGACTTGGCCCGAGCATCCATGGGACGTGCCGGTACCCTAGAGGTCCTGTGTCCATGCCTCGCCAGGTCATAGCCAAATCCGATACATGGTTGGGCCTCCTTGGACCTCAGGGTGTGTCCTGCGGTGTCTGGCACAAGGGCATTGGCGGCAGATCCTTTGAGTCCTGTGGGTTGCGAGGTGGGGAACCAGCACATCCCGTGGATGCTTGATCAGATTGGGACCTGGGAAATTTGGAGGCCAGGTTGACGCCTTTAACGCTTTGTCAAGTTCCTCAACTCATTCCTGAGCAGTTTTTGCAGTTGGGCATGACACATTGTCCCGCTGAGGGGCCACTGCCATCGGGAAGAGTTGTTGTCATGGGGGATGTACTTGTTTTGTAACAGTGTTTGGGGGGTGCATGTCAAGTTTAATGACTCAGTGTGAGTTGTCTCTATGTTCATATGTAATTAAGTATATTCATGTATTTTATCAACAGCTTGGAAAAGCATCACATCGGGAGATTTCACCATCAGAATGCTCAATGGATCTCACTTTTACCTGAAGGATTCTGAAAATGAAAAGATCATATTAGACTACGTCACGAAGCAGGTGGAAACAGCAGAAATGGACTATTTATAGTGAAATCACTGAATATTGTTTCATATGACTTAAATGCTTTTTTTTTTACTAATTCATTGTGTTGGAAATTAATTCTGAATACATCTCAGAAATGTGACATTGTGTTTCATTGTCGATCTATCAGTGCACCCAATTATTTTTTATTATTTATTAATCTGATGGTTATTTTTAATCAATTAAAATGTTAGTTTACAAATAGAAAATAGTCATAACAGTGAAAAATGACTGAATTGCTAAAAAGGACATTTTGTATTTTATTTAAAATTTAAATTTATTAAATTACTTACTACTTTAAGTGCTGGGTATATTACACATTAATTAACAATTTATTATTATAATTAATCAATTGCCAGATTTAGCCAAAAGGCTCATTTACATCTGCAGTAATAATATATAATATAAAAAAGTGAAAAGCAGCCCATATGTTTTTTCTCAATAAATTATTAAATTTTATTTTTAATTATAATTATTTTTTTTATTAAACTGATGGTTATGTTTAATTATTTAATGTTAGTTTAGTTTTAGTATAGTTAGTTTTGTAAAACTTATTTAATGACCTTACTTTAATGTGTTAAGTGAATCACCCATTAATTAACAATTATTTATATTACTATACTTACTATAATTTAATTAATAAAATGTGCCAGATTTAGCTAAAAGGCAAATTTGTATCTCCAGTATTTATAATAATCTAAAAACAAGAGAATCAGTTATCAAAATCAACGATCAATCAATTATCAAAGTACCTGAGGATTGATATTCTTGCAATCTGAGTGACTAATCATTTCACTTAATACACAGTGTAAATGATTCCCATAATAAGTTTTTCATCATTGTTTTTTATTTCTAAATCCATATTTTAAATTCATACATTTCAAACCAGGTCAGTCAAAGTGTTTTTTGTTGGAGGAACATAAAATATATTTAACTATTTGTGCACAGATTTGAGAAGGTGGGAATGTCCACACAGACTTCATTTATCAATAAATATAACACGTCTTTATCATACATCTGACATTTCACAATGGTCACATCCTTCATGTTCAATATTCAGCCTCAAGTCCTGTTGTGACACAAGTGAGAAAACACAACACAATGTTATATTCAGATTACAGAGCTGGAATTATTCTCATATCACTCTAATTAAATTATTGTCTTTATAAACAACACAATTCATAAATATCAGCATTCTTAAAAGGTTTCTTCATCACATTCAGGGATAAGATACTCCACAGGGACTGACAGGCATCTGGTTAACGATGAACCAGTAGAGAAAATATTCAACTGGTGAACGACTGCCACTGTGCGCACAGGATCTGTTGCTTTACGTGCAGCTTCCCTTTGCTCTGTGAAGGGTGATGTTAGAGAAACAAGAAGCTGAAGAGCACAAAGGTTGTGGGACTGTGAATGTTTTGTCTAGAGACTCAAGAGTGAGATTAAGCAGTGGAAAAGAAAACACTCCCTAGTCAATATTTTGAGAGTTGACGGTGCAAAGTCTGAGGTTAAGTTCTGTGTCTTCGGCAGCAGGTTGAGGGAAGTTGGTGGAGGGATGGGATGTTGCTACATGAGGCTATCATCTCTGTGAGAGGGAGGTGGAGGTGGTGGTGGAGGTGGAGGCAGCTGCTGGTTGTCCCCCTGCAGTGTGGCAGGGGTGTCGGCCTGTGCGAAGGAGTCGGTGGAGCGAGTGCTGATGCGAAGAGGAGCCAGGCGGCTCAGGTTGCTGGGCGTCCATGGCAGCCTCACCTGGGCCCGCTGCGAAGGGGCCACTGTGCTGCTGTCGAGCTCAGCCTCTGCCAGCCACGGGGGAATCTGCATCGGTGACATGGGGTCCAGCTCCGGCATGAAGGCTGGATTCTCTATTCCAGCTGGATGAAAGAAACAAACTGAATTAGTGATTTGAGTGTTAAAGACACTGGTGGAAAGTACTCTATAGATGCTAAAATTACTGTAGATTTAAATGGAGTCTGGTGGGTTTGGCTATAATGATTCAACACAGATCTGACTTTTTATCAGACAGGTCTACCTCTGATACGCTTATAAAAACAATCTGAGCCTGTCAGTGGCAAAACAAACACTTTTAGTGGATGCACAACATGCCCCAAATGATTACATTGCAGCCTGTTTCGTGGCTTAATACTGGACCTATTTCAGCAATTATTGTTCCCATTAGTCACTCAGTCACAAAAACATGGGTAAATAGGGTCCAGGTTGAAAAATACCAAACTATCCTTTTAAACAGAATAACTACAAAAAAATAATCATGTACTCAGGACTACCTAAATATAAATCTTTTGTTAAAACCTTACTATTTAAAACAGTTTTACATTAACAGTCTGAGGCACAGATAAGAATCGCAACTGGGCGAGCACGTGTGGTTGAACTCTGATCAATGGTGTTCAAACGTATGCGCTTACCAAGGCGCGCTCCTTGTGTGCCGAAGTGTTTTACATAATAAGGTTTTAGCAAAAATGCACGTTTGCATGCAACTGGATACCTTGGATTACACTGCACAAGTTTTGTGAGTTTGTAAACTGAAGTTTTGATATAGCTCTGCTGTTGGTAAACTTGATCCTCAATAGAATTGTTTTAAATTTTTGGATTCTTCGTTCACTGTGGAAGGAAGTGAGAAAAACTGTTTTCTTCACGAGGTTTTCATCATAGTGGGGTGAGTTACTGATATACAAATGACTATTTTGTGGGTGAAGTACAATGTATTTCTTTTAAGTAGGAGTTTGAATGAAGGACTTTACTCGCAACGTATTTTCAGAATGTCCTATTGGTACTTTTACTGGAGTAAAGAATCTGAGTACTTCTTTCGGCACAAAAAAGTTGGACAAAACAGTGGATTTATTTTACCTCCTGCTCTGTAGGTCACCCTCATGGGGAACGAACTGCCTGACGCCTCATAGCCCGAGGCGGTGTCTCCCTCTGAGAACTCAAAATCTAGAAAAAAATAAGCAGTTTTTCAGAAAGAGGTTTTCATTAAGCACTTGGACAATTTAAGATCATGTATAGGGTTTAAAATTCAAACACAGATACAAACCTTCATCACCAGAATAGTAGCTTTTACTTTTGTCTGTTGATTTTCCATTTGGCATCTGCAGGTGGTAGAATACTCGGTTTATTAGTATATGACATCTTAAACAAAGTTACACAATGTGAAAAGCAAATACAGATGTTTTAACTGGTAGGGCTAGGTATTGTTGACAATTATTTAAACACAATCAGATGCACAAGAACTGTCTTAATTATATGATATAGAGTCTGCAAAAAGATGATTTCAAACAAGCACTATCTGATCAAAAAATAAGTTTACGAGAGGTTATATAATTAGTGTTATGAATACATTTTGGTTGATTTGGATCAATACCCAATTCAATTTTATATAATCCTATGTATATTATACTGCAGATTGTCAATTAAAAATGAAACCTTTTGCTGCTGGTCTTTCTTTGAGTGCTTGGTTATCGTCTTTGGTGGAGCAACGCCCATCTTTGTAGACTTAAAAGACTCCAAACGACTCCTCATGGTCCTCTGGAAGATCTCCTGCACCTCATTTTCATCCTTGTTGACATCAAAATGGCTCCGGCTGTATCTGTGTCGGTGCTGCACGCCAGAAAATGCAACAAAAATTAAAACTGTGTATGAACATTTGAGAGCAGATTTTTGGTAGGACAAAGAGGACAAGAAGACAGTCTGTAACTCGTATTCATCCAGAAAGTTCATCTTTGGCTTTAGACATTGTTTTTAAAGGGACATTCCACCAATTTTACATATGACCTTCAGTTTACACGTGTTAAAACAGTTGTATAATGTTTTCTGTAGCTTCTAAAGTTTGAAAAAATAACACTGATTATAGGTGAACTGAACACTGACGGTGTGATGTTTGAAATGAATGTTGCATTCTGGGAAATGTAGAATACAGCACTGAGGCATAGTGGGGACTAAAAATCTAGATATTTTGGCTTTGCTGCATCAAATTTGACCATTCATTTTTGTTTTAAATCTCTCTCTTATAATTAATTTAACTATATGAAAATATAATGTTACGAATGTAGTGTCGGCAGTGATGTGACTGAAGATGCTCACCTGTTTCCTGCCCTTGTACAGATGCTGCTGCAGCAGGTGATGAGTGTTAACGTCCTCTGTTTCCCTCAAACCATTCATGTTCTGCTCGTGCAGTTCCAGGCTCACTGATGGCACAGGGTCTCTTCTACAGCACGAAAAAAAAATCACGTCAGTAACTTTATGTCTTTATCACAATCAAGAGTACAGCTCTCATTTAGGCTTCTCATAAAAAAATATGGTAGAGATTTGGAGATATATTTAAAGATTATATCCACTAATTTGGTTTGTCTGTGGAAAATAAATGCGTGTGGTCACCAGAGGGCAGTGTCTGAGCAGGTATAACGTGAGTAGATGTTCAATCAAAATAGTAGAGCAACCTTAATTTTGAACTTTAGATGGCAGCTTGAATTAAATATGTCTATCTGTATATTCACAACTGAAACCGAAATAATGAAAGGAAGTTCTTTACCGAACAACTGTTGAAGAGTTTGTTCTTGTATTTACAGACTTCCCTGTCCCGTGATTGTGGTGTAAATCAGCATTTGCTCACCTCATAGGGGTCATTCCACCGTGATCCTCTGACGTGTCTGCTGTAACTTCAGGCATAACTTCTGAGAATTCGTCACCAAACTTCTTCTTGAAGTCCACAAATGCAGTTTCATTGCGGACAAACTCTAGAGAGCCTCTGCGTTCACCCTGCAACATCAGACCAGAGGACTTCCTTTACCAACCGAATCTTGTGTCTATTTCTTTAATGTCCACTTCAGCAAAATACACTTGAATATACTTGAAATGCATGAAGCATACGAGCCTCACCTCTGCCACATAGCTCATAGCATCCTTGAGGTTCAGCTTATGGAAGACGTTGAAGACGTAGTCGCGGCTCTTCCTCGCCGATGGCTTCATCAAAACCCTCGACATCCAGTTCTCCTCAAAGTGATTCCACCTTCACAGCAAGAGAGATTATTGTAGCTTCATTTAAACAGAAATTTCCCAGTAAATAATTGTAAAGATGTCTTTACGTACTTGTCCCTCATGTAGTTATGTCCAATTTGTCCCGATATATCTTCTATGGCAACAAGCATGTGATCAAACACCTAAACAACAAGAACAGAGATTCTGTCAGAGGTGGACTGCAGCTCAGTAGTTTGTGGTTCTTGCTGTAAGCTAATTTCAAGCTCTACCTTGTTCTGCACTTTTTCTATGAGTGTGAGCTCCGACACTGCAGCTCTCTTTACTTTGAGCCAGGTGACCAGAGGTTTCATCGTTATTCCCTGCGAGGCATGGGAGAAACACAAAGTTATTTTTGTTCTGTAATATTAATTGTCTGTTAATGAGTCAAAGACACTAAAGTTAAAAAAACAAAAGCAAATGTACCAATACACTCCATTCAAGACAGAAAAGTGGTTACCTGAAGAATGACAGTGAAGTACACCACAATGAGAGTTGTGCAGACCATCAGATTCTTCTCCTTTATCTTGCTCCCATCCAGCATCGTAGCTAGGCCATATGCGACTGCCCCTCGCAAGCCACCGTAGCTCATAATCACCTGATCTATGAACTCTATGGGGACCAGCCTGAACTTGTTCAGGATCCAGGTGAGGAAAAACACACCTGCAGTACACGTGCACACAAACACAGTCTTGTTTTGTGACCTCTGACACCAGATAGTGTTTGTACTAAAAACTGACAGCAGGAGACAAAAATCTCACCGATGAATCTGTACACAATGATGAAGAGGAGTGTGAGGAGAATGAAGCCCGTGTTCCACACCCAGATTGTCTTATCGATGGCCGAGATGCCGAGGAACACAAAGATGATGGTTTCTGATCCGTTGGCTAAAACTTTCATGACATATCTGACTGTGGTGACGGACCTCTCGTCCATGTTTGAATTGATGTACTTCTGGCAGCACATACCACAGAAAACAATGCTACATAACAAAAACACAGAAATAAAAAATGAATATGTGACCTCTACGTACAGAAATAATAAAACGTGTTTTTCATGATGTACTCACGAAAGGATGGCAGACAGGGAGAGCATCTCAGCAGTCAGGTAGGCGAGGTACCCCAAGACGAAGACAAAGCCTGGCTCAATGATCTGGATGTTTTTAGTGCATCTGGTCACAAGAGAAATCAGCAGGCCAAATACAAAGCCCACGAGGGATCCACCAAACGCCACCACAAAGAAGGAAACTGCAAAGAGAAAGAGAGGAAGGCACATGTTTAACTGTTTATTTTAATGTTATTTGGCATAATTTGCATTATTTACTGTCTATCACACTTTTATCCAAAGCTGTTACACTACATGCACATGTTTCATTGTTCCATACTAATGTGTAAATAAATATCACTCCTTACTTATTCCTTTAATGATCTCCACAGCATTAATTTTGGGTCCTCCCAGTGACACAAATGCATCAAATACATTGAAGAGCACCTAAGAGAAGAAGAAGAAGAAAATTAATTTTCCATCTTTTGGGGGTAGAAAAAACTATAATAAATACTGGGCTTCTCTACAGCTATTGAAGCTGCAGTTGGTAACTTTTATAAAAAATAACTTTTTGTTATATTTGCTAGTACATGAGACAGATGATCTGTGGAATAAAATCATGTTTCTCCTCCTAGTTCTTCAAATGACATTTGCTAGAATCCACCGCAGCTGAAGGAAAACAACCAATCAGAGCTGAGGAGTCTCTAACACAGCTGTAGATCACTGCTCATGAACTGTAGTCAAACTGTCAAACTAGGCAGTGCTGATCAAATATGAATCAAGATTCTGTTACTGCATTGCTCACTTCTCACCTCAGATAAACATATTTTAGACACACACTCCTTTATATTCCCTTTCACTCTTCACTGTAGTTTCAGAAATGATGATGAATAGAGTGGAATTTAATGATTCATAATACATAGCAATTCTTATTCATCAGATCAGCCTCTTCAAAGAGCCCTTTTTGATCGACCAGCCAGGGAGAAAGTTCAGGCAAGGTGTCAAGAACTCAATCAGGGTAAAGGTCCTCACTTTGAAGAGCACAATGTTTGCATTCTTTGCACTTCATGTCTTGGAAGTGGTGGATGTCTTGGCAAAGGCACAAACTGTTCTGCTTCTCAGGAGGTAACATAATAAAGAACAATGTAGCATACGAACCACCGTCACTCCGTCGTTAAGCAGCGACTCTCCAAACACCATGATAAACAGGACCTCGTTGACGTGGACTTGCTCAAACACGGCGATGACGGCTACAGGGTCCACAGCAGCAATCAGACTGCCGAACAGAAGATACTGCAGCAGACCGATGTCCAGGTCACCTACAGCACACAAGGCAGGAAATACACTAAATTTGGCTTTTATTTAATATACGGCGGAGCAGGACGTTGAAAGAATCTGTAAGAGATAAGGCCCTTAACCACTCTACAATCCACTAGCTGCATTAAGATCCAGCGACAGGCCTTTATGAATCAATCATGGCACTGTGAGGGACCAAGTAGAGTTTGCAATATACCCATGGATGGACGGACAACTTTAACTGGATTACTTTGATAATGAAGAAAACTTAAAAATACGACGATTCTTAGACAAGTTCTAGAGTACAAGGGAATGTCTTTTTTGTGATTTCTAAGCTGATTAATGGACATTTGTTTGAGATGGACACTGGAGATAATAATATCCCCTTAAAGTGTAAGTCACAGTGAATCTAAAAAATATGTGTATCTGTCTGTATATGTCTGTTTGTTTAGATTTGACACTGAAAAGAAACGTGATTTTTGACAAAAAATTGCAGGCCAAATATAAGGCCAAACTAGAACTAGACCTAGAGCTAGAACACCAGGGTGCACCTGAACCTTTCACCTCACACAGTTCAAACTGTAGGCACTGTTGACATTTTGTTCCTATTCAGTTTATATTGTCAATCTGACTAACTTCTCCTATCTTACACCCTTATAAAAATAAACTACAGAAAAACATGTCATGCAGCGGGACTTGAATCTCTTGAGGTCCCTTAATCTGAACATCCCAGAATGATCTTGACCCCTTTTGCTTCAAGTAGCAGACAGCCTGCTGGAGTGAAAGTCTTACCCATGGCTCCTCCCATGTGACAACCCCACAGCGACAGCCCCAAGCTGGCAGCGTTCCAGCAAGTCCCGATGACGGCGTAGATCAGGATGGCCCCCATGTTGCTGAAGAAGAGCTTGTTTGGCATAGAGTAGCCCGCGTCCAGGATGATTTGAGGCAACAGGTAAAAGAAGAACACTGTTGGGGTCAGTGTGAAGGTCTGTACCTTGTCCGCACCCCAAATCATCCCGCCCAGGATGAAGCCAAAGCAGATGAGCAGGGCGCTCTCTGGGATGATGCTGGTCACATGATGGTTGGCCTCGATGACTGAGAGAAGAGAAATCTGTCATGTGGGGTACCTCACAACAACTGACAATACTAGGGGTGAATTTTCTTAAGATATGACTGACAAAGTTTCAAAGGCATTGCATCATAACAAAACATAAACTAAAGCTCTTTGAGAGGTTGCAAAATTCGCAAATGATCAACTGTGGCACTCGACTGAGAAAGGGACACTTTATGTTCTGGGCATATGATTAACCAGCATGGTGGCACATATTAAGGTTCATAAATCTCTCTGCTTAACTAAAGATATACTTCTGCTAAAGGTTATTTGATCTAATGACCTGACAAAGTGTCCCTAAAGCTTATTTAATAATCAAACCTACTGAACCATTAGAATAAATCCATTCCTGTTTTCAGCCCCCGCCCCCGGGGCTTTAAACTTTTGCTAAGCTGATATGTTCTATTCCAAACTAGTTGAAGATTAAGTTAAGAAAACTTTGGGTAAAGGTCTGTTATATTTCAATGCTGTGTTTATATTTGTGCATAAGAGTGGAACCCAAAGCAGCAACAAGTAGAAGATCAGTAACCGTAAAGATGCTGCAGCTTTTTTCACTTCTTTCAGCACACAAGGTTTTTGGTATTCTGCCTGAGATGTCTTTGGAAAACAGTACAATTTCAACATTGTTTAAGACAGAAGTCTGATATGGATTATTTTGTACTGAAGCTGCCGATTGACAACAATGTTCAATATCTTTTAGAATCAATCAATCATCACAATCATTGTTTTTTTCAGAGAACAATGTTCTGGTCAGGGGGTGAAAAGCCTCTGAAGCAGCATTTTACATGAACCTGACTGTTTAACTTGCTCCTGAAACCTTTCACCCCTAAGCCTTCACAAGAGCATCAGTATTAGAAGTGCAAACTCATCCAGTGGGCCAGATTGGACCCTTTGGCGGGCCATTTCTGGCTGTATGTTTAGCACCCCTGTTAAACTCTTGACTTGAGTCTGTGGAATTTCTAAAAACAGAAGAAACGCGTCTGTTCTCTGGAACAGCATGCTGTGTTGATGACAAAGACTTGTGTTCGCTGCTGCTGGAAGTGACACTATTTGTTACAGTATTAGAGACATATTCCGGTGCAATCTGACAAGTTTTTCCCTTCTAGGAAAAGGGTTCTAGGGTTTCTAGGGTTCTAGATGAACATAAGATAAAGCCAGAGTTAGAGCAGTTTTGATTATTTCATATCACACATTTCTTGTGAATCAAAAGCTGACAACAGTTACATTACTTACATTGCCAGCACTGTCAGTGAAATCTGCCATACAAACCTAAACTTCATTTTGACTTTGTACCATTTATGGAACAATAAAGACCTCAATCATGCTCTATCATGTGGACAAATTTCGTTGAAAATAGTGGGTTGTGTGTGCCCTAAAAAGTTATGGAGAAACCAAGGTGAAATATCTTAACTTAACTTAAGGTTATCTGGCTTTTTTGTCGCTTTTATGGGGCTTTCACAACACTGCACAGTAACTCGCCGCCCCCAGTCAGCTCAGTGAAGGTAAGGTGGCAGAGGGGAAACAGTTTCGAACACAGTGGAAGGGGTATGAAGCAGTTCCTGCCCACATACATGTGAACAAATTTTCACCATGTTGAACCTCTGGCAATTGCCGCCTGAATGAATACCCCGAGTTACAGCGCTAGCAAATTAGTAGTGTTCACAGAAGCACCTGCCAGTCACCACAGCTGTGGAAGACAGTGGGTACAGCCACTTTTAAAAATGCTTTGTTTTTGGAGGGAACACTTGCAGGTGGGCGGTGTTCAGGGCAGCGTGAAACCAGCTTTAATGTCTTTTGCATTGGCATGACCCCTTACTATTTTGCAGACAAAGCTTAGGCAGAGTACGTTAACTTCCAAATAATGGTCGATGGTCAAGTTTGAGCTCAAGATTGTTATGCCTACACTTCACTTAGGTGGACACCAGAACGCACAAACACACACAAACACACACAAACACACACACACACACACACACATCTCATAAGATTAATAGTCCTAAAAATCATTTTTAAAAAAAAAAACCTTTCTGGCACATTCTATCTCCAAAAATGTTTTTTACATACCCAATTTACCACAACCAACCACCAATATCCATAACACAATGAGATAAGGAGTTTCCACATGGTGCCACTTAAAGGTCACGACGGGTATTCCTGTGATGACGCTGGAGCCATGGCCGTGTTCGGTCTGATTTAAGTTCGATTTGGACTCAGATGGTGGCTTCAGATGGGACTCTTGATGCGCCACGTCCCGGTTCCCCCTCTCATCCCCTGAGACGAGGCAGATTAGCAACACTGACCCCAACAGCCAGAGGTGTACATATCCGCAGTGTTGCATTTGAGTAAGTAAATTTAAAAAATAGGGTAAAAAGAGAGCCGAAAAAAAGTCCTTTATCTCAGATGTCAAGGTGGTGAACTGTTTGTACTGTTTCCAGCCTGAACAATGTGTCACACTGCTTATCCTCCTTTTAATGGGTGGATTTGTGCTTCCTCTGTCTTACTCACTCTTGTTTACTATCACTATCCTCTCACTGCTCTTTCCTCCTAGTGTTCCATCTTTTCTCCTAGTCTGAAACTTTGTGTGCTCCCACAGCCTGTGGTTGGCAGTGAATTCAGACGTGTGTAGAACCCTGGACTCAGCCTTTTATATCTACAGTATCTCCTCTATGACCAAGGATTTGTGTGAGTGTGGCATGTGTGTGTGTGTGTGTGTGTTTGTGTGTGTGTGTGTGTTCAGGTTGGCGGATTACATGAGGGGGAGTAACGGATGTCCAAGAAAGGTCTTCAGTTATTCAGTCACGTTTGAAACATTCACTAATCATTGCTTTGTTTGCGCTTTCTGGTTTCTTAACGCATCAATTCTAGTTTGTCATGACACATTTTCTGAGTGTATGTGTGTGTGTGTGTGTGTGTGTGTGTGTGTGTGTGTGTGTGTGTGTGTGTGTGTGTGTGTTAGGGAGGGTCGGAGTAAGTGATGGCGCAGAGGTCATTTGACGAATACCTGTGCGAGTTTAGGAACATTTCCACTGGCTTCATCCCACAGCTTTGTGCTTACTAATGATTGACGCTGATGTTGCTCAATCCTGGTTAAAGACTCCCCGTCCCTTGACGTGAGAGAGATGAGAAAGCTGTCTTCACGCAGGCCCGAAAATACCTCCACTGATACAATGGAGTTATAATTCACTTATTGATTGTCCTAGCATTTTAGATAGTATTAGTGTGACTACATTTCAGACCTCTCTCCAGTCCCTCTCATCAGATAAAAGTATTTCACAGTTTTTCAGTCCAAAAGCTTCATTGTGCTTCAAAAATATTTCTTTTCATTGTAATGCAGATAAGCACTGTAGTGCAGTGTAGCACTGAATCTTCATCCTAATGCAGTAAAAACTTACAAATGCACCAAATGTGTGTTAATCCGCAGCTGAAAATAGTTCCCCCCAAAATGTACTATTCACTCATGTTTGAGTAACGTTTGCTGAGAACTACAGTGCCCCAGTGTTTAAGGAAATCACTGAGCCTTTCTAAAAAATGAAAGTGCATATTAAACATTTATGTCTTCAGTAAGAACCACTGGATTTGGGGACAGACTAAAACATTTCTCTTCTAATGAGATTTGTTGACTTTTTTACAGTTATCCTTTTAATAACTATTACACTAACATCTCTCCAAAGCAAATGTAGATTAGTCTGCTTACAGTATTCACAAGCACATACTGTATTTTTTCCCATAAGCGCTGATTCACTCAACTTGTTGCTTTGTGACTGGATGTTTTTTTAGGCCAGGTGTCCCATCCTGTTTGAGCAGGACAAGGGACAATAGCCTCATTGGTAAGATGGACTGGTTTGATGATTTGATACGTACTGTAAGCTCTCACACAGGCAAAGCTATGAACCTGTATGTCTTTACTAAGAGCTTTAGAGAAGTCACTAAAATATCTGAAGTTGCTCATATGGAAATACATTGTAATGTTTGAGTTGATATAATTTAGCATTATTTCTAATGTTGATCCTGTTTGACAGCTGTTACATTGGTCTATTGAATAATTAAAGCAGCTGTATCTGTGATAGACGTCCTCTTGGTTTTTGACAGTTGTAGAATAAGTATTCAGATCATTTACTTACATAAAAGTATTGATACAACACTGCAAAAACTCTCTACTACCAGTCAAAGTCATGCATTCAAAACCATACTTAAGTAAAAGTATGTTAAGTATTATCAGTAAAATGTACTTAAAGTATCAAATTAAAAGTGCTCAATGTGCAGTCGGATGTTCCCTGTCTGTGTTTTACTGTAATATCTGACGTTTTTGGATTAATATTGTTGCTGCATTAATGTGTATGTTGCGTTTTAGTGACGCAGATGTTTAAGTTTGCTCTAACTTTAACCCCTTTATTTTGGAAAGGATTGAAATATAACTTGACCATAGAAAAGACATTGTCTGAAAATAACAATCAAACAAAGGTTCGACCCAGGGTCGGGGGTTCGAACCCAGGGTGGGGAAGATCTTCTGTGCGGAGTTTGCATGTTCTCCCCGTGTCAGTATGAGTTTTCTCCGGGTACTCCCGCTTCCTCCCACAGTCCAAAGACATGCAGGTTAGGTTTATCGGTGACTCTAAATTGCCCGTAGGTGCGAATCTGAGTGTGAATGGTTGTCTGTGTCCTGTGATAATCTGGCGACCTGTCCAAGGTGTACCCTGACTCTCGCCCAATGTCAACTGAGATAGGCTTCGCCCATGGCTACAGACAACGACAACACAACCAGTGGATGAGGAGTACTTTTGTCTGGCGATGAAACAACTGCACTCCTCCAGATATGGAAAGAGGAAAACATCAAAGAAGGAGAACTGAGTCCTCTTTCAAACGAACTGACAATGTGAACACAAAAAGAACTGAGTCCCATTTCTGTCAGTCTACATTTTGGTCCACTTAAAGAAGACTGAGTTTGGTTCACTTAAAAAGGACCAAGTGTAAAAACACCCATATTCTATAAGACCATCATATGTTTGTAGTGTCACTGTCCTGTGAGAACCCCGTATCTCTAAAAATTGTCATGGTGTCAGAAAAACAGCCCTGTCTTAGCTTTGTGACAATGCATTTTGCAGCTGATCCAAGAGGGTTTTTAAAGCTTAAAAAGGAGGAGAATTTTCTCAACACAAAAAGAAACATTATTCAGTTTATCCAAAATAGTCAAAATGAACTCTGGAATGGACGCTGGAAGTTTTCACTGGACAGGAAAGGTATAAAAATCTGTAATCTTAAAAGTGAGTAAAGCTGTCAAAATGTAGTGGAGCAAAAAGTACAATGAGTAAGATGAAGTGAAGCAGAAGTATAAAGTTGAATTAATGGAAATACTTGTGTAAATTCAAGTACTTTGAATTTTTACTTATGTACAGTACTGGAGTAAATGTTACACTCCTGATGTGCTCTCGATGCTGTAAATCATCTTTATAAGAACATTTAGCTGCACAGTCGAGCATGAACTCCCTCGTTCAGCCTTATTAACTAAAGACCTAATAAGTCTTGCTGAACAGTGGCTGGACTTTAACTTGAACCTTTTAATCATATTAAGAGGCCACAGCTCTGTGCACACTTTAGCAGCTGCAACAAAGAGAGGTCAACTTCATGGTGACAAAGAGAGGTCACATAGAGGTCGTTTTGTAGACTGGGAGGCACTGTAGCTACAGTTGAGGATAGTTGTGTTATTGTTTGTCAGGCTGCTGTGAAAAATACTGTTCTCCTCAATGAAATGTGTCTTTTGTGACGTCAGTCAGCAAACGCATCAGTGTGGCAAATAAAATTCCATTTTGGACCTGATGATATTTAGCTTTACTATGCATTATTTTTTTGCCTTTTTTTACTGTTTACAATCAGCACTCAGATGCAATATTAGTATATACTAAGTTTAGTATAAGCTTAGTATAGCTTAGGAAAATCTGTACTTCCTACGTGTAATCATTATCTTATTATACTGCTCTGTTTTTAATGATGCTCCCTTAAATTACAACATCACCAACCTTATAGGGGAGGTGACCTGCTGGGAGTGGAAAAAGTCAGAGATGACACTGACAGTGACTTCAGTAAATGTGAAAATGTCCCTGACCTTTTAAAGGAAAACATTAACCTATACTTCTTAAAAGTGGACTAACTCCATTTTGATGATACAAAATGTCTCCAAATGAGGTGAGACCAGAGAAGTTATGGTCCTGCACAGACTGGCAGGTGACAAAGAAGCTTTCCAGCTCATGTCTGATATAAAAACCTGCATTTATTGTCCATTGTGTTTCCATTAGCCCAGAGAAGAGGGGCTTGACAGCACTGAGGAGGATGAAAGAAAGCAAGCATTGTAAATCTGTAAAGAGGAAATAA
Organism: Epinephelus moara; assembly: GCF_006386435.1. Classification (NCBI taxonomy): domain Eukaryota; kingdom Metazoa; phylum Chordata; class Actinopteri; order Perciformes; family Serranidae; genus Epinephelus; species Epinephelus moara. The sequence continues at coordinate 40,754,973 of NC_065527.1, read as the reverse complement.
AATCTGAAGAAAATTGGTGCCATTGCCTGCACTTCAGCTTAAAGTCAACATTTAAACTGTGCACGTTTGAGCTTATGTAAGAATGCTTTATGAAACCCATTTGTTTCAGTTCCTAGAAAGACAAGTTTGTCAAACCAATGTTTATTTAGTTTTGTGCTTTTCAGTAGTTTTTATATTTATTTTGTTTATAATTTCTGTAGTTCAGTTTAGGTTCAGTTAGTTTCCAGAGTGGGCTCAGTTGAGTTATTATTATTTAAAAATGTTAAGTTTTATTAGTGTTAGTTTTAGTTTTGTCTTATTATAATATGATGGTATTAGTCATGGACAAGATTTAAGCAGTTTAGAATAGTTTAACACTATGTGAAGGTAGTTGACGCGGGCCTGATTCCACCTTACCCCTATCACTTAGCCCTTACTCCTTCATTTTGCGTGTTCACGTCAAGGGGTAGGGTGTCCCAAATGTTGTTGGGATAGAGAGATAGGGTGATGTGTTAGGGCTCATTTATGCTCAACATAAGATACAAGATACAACCGTAGGAGTTGGCAACAATATTTAAAAAAAATGGCGGAAAAGGAGAGAATTGGTAATTGGTAACTCTGTTGTTTTAAACTCTTGACTCTACCCTCTAGTGCCATCTATTGGCTGCAGCTATGCAAACAGAAAGGAAGCATGGACGTATGAGGGCATTGACATTTACAAAGTTTGAAACTGGCATATCCATATATATTCATACATAAAGGGAATATAAATGAGCCATTTGTGCTACATTGTCCATTGTCCCAAACGGTTTTTCAGAGGCGCACTCCAAAACCGTGTTATGTAATTCATCAGCAAGATGGCTGCACAAGCAACAAGAGAAACCTACAAATGAATTTTCTTTGTGAATAAAGACGTAAAAGTTACAATAACCTTCGTATTATCTTGGTTTAATGTTGTGCAATGTGTTATGGCCCTTTTCTTTAAAACAAGCATAACAAGAGAAATTGCAAATATGCCAATGTCCAAATAGCTAAATAGCTAACATCATTGTTATGCTGATTTGTGCATGTCAGTCCAGCATATTGAAATATTTCCATGTTTTCTTTGACGATTTGTTTGATGGCTTGATAGCGTGAAAGCTGTGAGCAAATTGCAAGCATACCGACAACTAAAAAAGGATGCCTATAGCCCACACAAAAGAGATCACCACAGCAGGAGATGGCATTGCATGTGTTTACGTAAACCCTGCATACCGATGACGTATCAGGGTCTTGGAGGGTCGTCCCAATTCATAAGGGAAGTTTTCAACCATTACCTTTTCTAATTCTGTTCCAAGGGGCAACGTGGCACTCGAAAACAAGTGGTAGGTGTAAACATATGAAATGGGGTTGGGCCTCAGAGTCATTTAGACATCTCAGTCTCAATGAGCATACGCATCAATACCTCCTCATGCATGTTTATTTATTTTTTTAAGATTATTTTTTGACTTTTTGCCTTTATTAGATAGGAAAGTCTAAGCATGAAAGGGGGAGAGAGAGGGGATGACATGCAGCAAAGGACCACAAACTGGAATTGATCCAGTGGCCACTGTGGCAAGGACGCTGCCTTTTGTATGTGGGCTGCCTGCTCTCCCTACTGAGCCACTAGGCACCCCTGTGTTGACAAATTTGACCAAACTAAAGTGTAAGACTTAAGACATTTCCTGTATATTTTCTATTTATTTTACTTGGCTTTGTAACCACAAAAGTCCAGTTTTAATTTTTATTTTAGTTAACTAAAATGTTTTTTCACACCTAGTTTTAGTGAACTATAATGACCTTGGTGTCAATCAGTTCTTCAAATTCACAGCGCTCTTAACAACAGGTGTGTATGTCAAGTTTCTCAGTGTGGTTAAGTACATTCTCATGGTTTCCTCCTACAAAACAATCAAACATTTATGAGACCTATTATTTGTGTATCCATAAACATTTAATCCCTTTATAAAAATTGCAGATAAAGTGGTAACATATTAGAGATGTCCTCTTATCCCTGTGTAAATGTTTGACTTCTACAAAGCCTTTGCTCTTTCTAATGTTTTTCTTTAAACAATTTCAAGTGTGAACTCAAAATCTCCTCCTCCAGCTGTGGGGAAATGCTGTATTATATAATCTTTCTATTTGAAAAGTGTTTATAAAAAACCACACATGCAAATCAGTTTTAAGATTTAAATAGTTTTAAACTATGTTGAGTTAAATTTTAAGTATTAAATCTCTGTAACCTGCAAAATTTGGAAGCAAAAGACAAATGTCAGTAGCTTCAGAAACATGTGCTAAAGCCACACGTAACATATTTCTTTGTTATCACTAATAATCTCTTGTGCAAGTTACTGTCAGTACAAACACGGCTGTAACATTTTCAGTTAAAGGCCGCACAGATTAACACTGAAACTGCCAAACCTGACATGTCTACTCTAACTACTGACAGACTCACAAAAAGAACTCTGTTAGTTGTGTCTGATTTCATTGTTTGGTTATCAACATCAGTCACTTCCTGCATCATATACAGGCAACCATAGTCCCATATTTATGCCAGTGGAGGTGTACACAAACACACACACACAAACACACACACATGTATGCTCATTCATTTACATTGTCCACAGTGCTGGAACCCATTTGCGTCTGTTGTGTATACATGACATGCTAATGACCATGTTCTAGGACAAGACAAGTACGTCTGCTCCATCTGGTGAGATTTTTAACAGAGGTCAAACTCTCTTTAAGCCCCCCATTTATGTTCAATTCATAATTTCGAAGTGGATTTTCTCCAAGTCCAACACAGGCATTTGAATTTGAAACATCTAAGAAACATGTAACGTGATTATCGGGTGACAGTTTTTAATCAATACTGTCTGGCAGTACCATTATTTGATACATAATTTAGACCCTAAACCTTGGACTGAGGTTGGGCGATGTGAAGATATACACAATTAAACTATAGAGGTATTTCTACCAATACAGGCTGAAGCAGCTACCCCTTAAAGGAAAACTTCACCCCCCAAATAACCATTTGTTTATTATTTCTCTGCTAGATTACCACTGCTTTGGGCCAACTAATAGCAGCGGTGTGAGACACATCACAAAACTAGGGTGACAGACCCTCGCGACGGCCCAACATTGACTGATGGCCGATTATCTGCTTGGTGTGACAGGGCCCTTAGACTGTATTAGTTTTACACATTGTAAAGGTGCCTAATAAACTGCTGAGTGTATGATCAGCTTTCATAATATGATGCATTTTAGAGATGAAATTATAGCTGTTAAAATTAGTTATACCTAGGGCAGGCCAATATACCAGTATTATATCGTGATGTGAGACTAGATATCACCTTAGATTTTGTGTTTTTTCCTGGTTTTAAAGGTCTAGTGTGTAGTGTTTAGAGGGATGTATTGCCAGAAATGGTATATAATAGGTATGTTTTCTTTAGTTAATAATCACCTGAAAATAAGAATTGTTGTGTTTGCATTACCTTAGAATGAGAAGTTTATATCTAATCTATCTATCTAATGGAGATTGCCATTTTGTACTGCTATGTTTCTACAGCAGCCCAGAATGGATGGACCAAACACTGGTGCCAGATAGGGCAACAAGTTTTTACGTTTTTGCAATGGCCATTGTAGCAAACAGCCCCTCCGCAACCAACAGTGTCAGAAAAACACTGATATTCTAATGTGACATTGCTTTATTCAGTGTTTTTACCCGTTTAAATCCCCTGGTCTGTTTGTTTACGAGAGGAGGAGACCTCTGCGGATAATTCAGGCTCCCGGTAAAAAAACCTCCAAACATCTGGATGTTAAGTTATCAGAGACAAAGGTGAGCAAAAATTAGCAGGTGCTGGGCTACCGGTCTGTCTGCAATGAGTCAAACAGCATCAGAGAAACACTGATTTGTAATATGAAACTGCTTTATTCTGTGTTTTTACCAGTTTAAATCACATAGTCCGGTTTTTTTGGAGAGGAAGAGACCTCTGCAGATAATTTGGCTCCCAGTAAAAACATCCTTAACATTAAAGAGTAAAGGATTCCTGACCAGGAGCTCATACTTGGCTCATGGGAGAGGTTTTAGCAGGTAGCAATGTGCAATCCTCACCACTAGATGGCACTGAATCCAACACACTGTACCTTTAAAGTCCGCAAAACAGTGAAGTGGTACAGTTTTCTAAACTAACCAGACATTTCTAGCTTTTCTTTTGTCTTTACCCAATTAGTCCTCAAATCCACATTACTGTTGATTATTTAACAAAAAACTTATTGTGTAAGTACTTTGTGAAAGCACCAATAGTCAACCCTACAATATAGTCGCAATATTGATATTCATGTATTTGATAAAAACGATTGTGATATCTGATTTTCTCCATATTGCCCAGCCGTAACTCTACCTCATCTTGCTAAAACATTAAAATGCTGACATCAGTAGTGATAAAAAGCTCGAAAAGGAGTTTTACTTTTGATACTTAAGCAGATTTTGCTGATAATTATTTTGTACCTTTGCTTAAGAGAAGCTACAAATGCAGGAATTTTACATGTAATGGAATACACTTTGAATTTTACACTCTTCTCACTGACGAAATGCCCTGATCACAATCTAACATTACCTTTAATTAAGCCACCAGGGCAAGTTGATCAAGAAGATGCTATGATAAAATCATAGTTACTATTCAAATGACTGTTTCAGGTGTACTTCAGATTAGACCTCTATGGAGGAGACTTGGTAGGACTCACTGATTTTGCAGACCCAGGAGACAAGGATCCACAGGGCCACCAGGTATGGGGTGGTGACGTGGTGCCACTTCCAGCTCACAATGGGTAGAGTGGTGATGGGTGCTCCACTGTGACCATGGTCGCCACTTCCAGAATCATGGCCTGAGTCTGTCTCACCGGTGTCAGAGCTGTTCCCATGGTCGCTGCCTGTGTCTGTAGTGCCAGTCTCTGTGCCGTGTCCTGTGTCTGTAGTGCTTGTCTCTGTGCCGTGTCCTGTGTCATCACTGGCCAGGCTCGGGCCTCTTGACACAGTCACCAATATGCAGAGAAAAAGTGCAAATCGCCATGTAACTGCCATGTTGGGAAAACTGCTCCACAAACTCTTACCGCAAAAGTTATTAAGACTGTTGACTCAAGTGCTCAAAGTCTTTCATTCCTCTCCCGTGTCTCCTCCTTCCCTCTCAGGTCACTTTGTTCTTACTTATGTCCATATCTTTATGTGGCCTGAGCATTGTGGCCCCTCTGTGCTCTCCTCTCTGCTGAGGATACAGGTTTTTACAGCAGGTGAAGCTCAGCCCATGCTGATGCTCGTTTGTCTCCTCCCACTCTGTACCCAGACCAGCTAGTTTGGCCACTTTACTCAAAGGAAGATTTGATGTTCTCGGCCCTTCTTTATTGGCTGTGAATGCTTTAGTTTCACAGTTGTTAAACTTCTTGTACCTAATTTATTGCAAAATATCCTGATCTTAGGAGTAATTCCTTGTTTGAATACTTTTGTCTACTACTCTACTTTGTTTTACAAATAAACAACATAAGAGTTTAAGGGGGCGGAACGTTTCTCCATTTAACAAAAACGGTTATTTTCTACATCCCACATTTTATTTTCGTAGTTTTGGACATGATTTCTATTTTACTTGCCAGATTTAGGAGCATCCCACTGATTTTACTACTACTGTACTACTCAGCCTCACGCCTGATTTACAAACTGAGAGTCTGACAGAGATGGACACATACCATTCAGAGAGTTTGAGACGGAAACATCACTCACTAGTTTGATTGGTCACATTCAATGGACATATGTAGTTTGCTATGAGAAGTTACAGAGAGACACGGCTTCAGTTTATGGGGTCACAAGCCCATTAAGCAAATTAAGTATTATTTGAAACTGTTTGGGTTATTTCCCTGCTTCAGCCCAAGACTATCAAATAAAATCTATGACACGCTCTTTAAGCCCATGGGAGTTATGGAGTATGGCACATGCGCAATGTAATTGGAGCTACGATGTGAGGGTTACAGCAGACAGCGCTAGAAATAAAGGGATAGAGTCTGCTCAGGTGCTCTTTGGGTGCATTCGAATGGATGGCAGCTGACTACATGGGCCTCTGAAGCTAATTTTATGTGGAATGACTGTTGTGATCTTAACTAGGATTTTCTGGACAAATATTACACTGTATCTTGATGGCACCTTCCTGGCTTATTAAAGAATAAAAAAAGAAATAAGACAAACTAATGTTGCCTCCAGGTGGCTTCTTTCAGTAAAACAGACCCATTTTATCTTTCCCTGGATGTGAATGTCACTGTGCATGTGTTTCGCAGAGTTTCTTATATGAAGTATGTATGAAGTATCAAATGATATGAGGACAGGAGGCCAGTTTGACCCGTTTGTCTCCCTTATTGGAAACAAGCACCTGCCCCCCCGACATCCACTCCTCTTGCCATACTGCATAACAGTGACTGTGTTGAGCCTTCATTGCCACCATACTTGAGTGTTTATGTGACAGAGACTTGTAAATGGACCTTAGTTTGGACATGTCGTTTCTTTTCCACAAGCCGTTAATCAAGGTTTACCTCCCTGCTGGGTACAGTCCCTTTAATTAAAATTTAAACAGCCATATCAGCTCCTAATCTCGCTGGAAGGAAACTCAGGATACTCATCATTTTCATTCTGGATACGTCAGAGCATGCATTTGGAAGTTGAGGAAATGACCAAGCAGGGCCTTTCCAGAAGGGCAGTATTTTACAGAAATTCCAAAGAACAAATGTGCACAAAAGAAAGTGTTAAAACAAATAAAACTTGTTTCCTGGTTCTCGCCTTATTGACAAAGACAGCTCAGGGTGTTTAATAAGGAAATTGGAGCTTTTATACATCAGCCTTACAGTAAATAAGACTGAAATTAAACTCTTAATTTGGCTCTCTTGGGTTTCTGAATCTATGACATGTCAAACCTATATATCTGGGTCTGAAACGTGCTTAAAAAAAAGCAAAATTGTTCAGAATTGCCCTATCTTGCATCATTATGAAATTCTGAGAAATATGAGGAAAGAAATCAGGGAAATCTGAGGATTTCTTTTCCTGGATTTGCACCAAAACCTTCCTCCTTTTTCTTGAAATCAGTAAACAGGTGTTTAAAATATATCAATAACCAGAAAACAAAACCACAAAACAAACATTCTATGAACTCTAAGGAAAATCCAAAACAGGCGAACATTCTCTGCATATGACGTCCTACATTGGTGCATTGTCCAGATGGAGGGCAGGCAACTGCAGGCAAAGACTGTACCAACACTGCACAAATGCCTATGATTAAGCTGTTCCAATCAATCAAATTGGGAAAAAGGTCAATTTAAGTGCCAAAAATAGTAGGATGTAAAGGAGAGAGGTTTAAAAAAAAGTCACTAAGAGACAGCAGATGTGGATGACAAACCTCCATTTTCAGTCTGGAGGGCCAGAGTCGACTAATTTCAAGTGTAAATGTTGGAGTGTTGTGTTAAACATGCCTCAAGTTGGATGCAATTACAATGTGCTGAGACAATTTCTCTGTGTTTTAAGCCACAACCCAGATTCTTTAAACCATTTCAGATGTTTTGATATAGTTTTGCCGTTTGGTAAACATGGACCCCTATGACTTCATCTAAAATGTTCTCTGTTTTTGGATTCTTGGTTCATGGTGTAATTGATACACAAATGGTCATTTTGCAGGTGAAGTATTCATTTAAGTAGAAAATAAACTCATCTTGACACATCAAGCCAAACTGAAACCTGCAGAGTCACAATCATGCTGGTGTTCTCTTCTTGGACACCAGCATGGACGCCAGGCGAACTGTTTGCACGGCAGCTCTGTTGACAGTTTATGAGTAAACAGGTTGCATTGATCGCCACCCTGGCTTAAGATAGGTCTGACAGCGGTATCTAAGGTCAGTGGTAATCAGAGGGTCACTGTGAGGGCAGCGGTCAACAAAGAAGTGCCTGTGGTTGGGACTTGACCTTTTTAGGTTCACACATCGCAGGAACTAGATTAGACTCACACAAGGACGTCATGTGGGTTGTGGTATAAATATAACAATGACCTCTATGTGATATCATCCTAATTAAATTTACTCACAGCACAAATGCAATTAATCAGCATCAACTTGTTTTAGTGTAGTGCAGTTTTGATAAGTCAACGATACCATCACGCAAAGACAAAAAGATAATTAAGAAATATGACAATCAAATGTTTGTTTACATCATTCATCAAACATCAAGACTGAGGAGGCTTTCACATCAGGGACCCAGGCCCGGATCCCTATACACTTGGCCACAAAGTCCAGTTCGTTCTGATTAGTGTGAACACTGTGTACGGCACCTGGGCATGGTTCGTTACACAGCATGCGCACATATGCATTTTTGTATACATATACACAAAGAGTATAAAAGCGGATCGAGAAAGAGACTTGCCTCTCTCTCTTGCACTCAAACTCAGACCAAACTGTAAAACTGGGCAGTGCTGATCAAATATAAACTAAGATTCAGTTATTCTGTTGTCTGTTTCTCACCTAAAGTGTCTCCAGAAACATATTCTAGTGCACTGTTTGGCTGTAATACGAAAATTTGTGAACAGGAAGTGGGAACCACACTGTTTTCTGTATTCTAAAAATGGAGGCTGAAAACACGGAAATCAAACAGTAGAACTAAGCAGCGCTGGTCAAATATGAACCAAGATTCTGTTTGTACGTTGCCTATTTCTAAAGTGTTTTCAGAAACATAGTTTAGCTTTCTGATCAACTGTAATTTGAGGTCTTTTGTTATCAGCAGACTGCCATATTGTTTCCTGTGGAAAATGACCAAGCTCACGTACATTACCCACCAGTGGGAGCGTTTACTGGTCCAGTGTCGCAGTGCATTCTGGTAGTTAAAGGTTCTCTACGGCTTTAGCAAAAGTAAACAGCCCTTTTTCTCTGTTTTCTTTTGTCATGCAGCAGTAGTATCAAAGTAGTATCAAAAGTATTTGCATCATTCTTCTGCATACAGTCCAGTTTTATAAAAAGACCATCTTTCCAGCAGTGAAATATCTCATAATTGTTCACTACATTAGAACTTATTCCGCAAAGGCGTTTCCATGCCCCAGTAGGCATATCAACTCTTTTTGACAAAGGCAAAAACCATAGACTGCATATAAAGATGGACAATGTGTCTCCATTTACCCCCAAAATATCCTGCATGCGGCCACTGCCATCTTGCACTGGTGAAATTATATGGAGCCAGAGTCTACACAGAAGTGATCTCTGTGATGTGGAGTTCCTACCTATACACCTGTCCAACCAATTGTGAGCAGCGCCAATGATTGCGAGCACATCAACTGGTGCACGCAGTTGTCAGTTGTGACATCAAACTCCCTTTTTTATAGCATCACATAACTAATTAAAACCAAACTTATCAGAAAAATGAAAACTTGAACAAATAGCAGCCATCCATCTATCCATCTATTTTTATCCGCCTGGAGCACCCCAGATGTGTCTCTCCTCAGCAACGCTTTCTAGCTCCTCCTGGGGGACGCCAAGGCGTTCCTGGGTCAGATGAGATATGTTATTCTTCCAGCATGTCCTGGGTCTACGCCGGGGCCTCCTACCAGTGGGACATGCCCAGAACACCTCTAGTGGGAGGCGCTCAGTAGGCATCCCGATCAGATGCCCAAACCACCTCAACTGACCCCTTTCAACACAAAGGAGCAGCGGGTGTACTCTGAGCTCCCTTCGGATGTCCCTATCTCTAAGTCTGAGCCCAGCCACCCAATAGAGGAAACTCATTTTGGCCGCTTGTATCTGCAATCTCATTCTCTTGGTCACTACCCAGAGCTCATGACCATAGCTGAGGGTCGCCTTCCAGCTCAGCTCCCTCTTCACCATGACGGTCCGGCACAGCACCGCAGAAGCCACAGCAAGCTGCTGATGCATCTCACACTCCATTCTACTCTTACTCATGATCAAGCCCCGGAGATACTTGAATTCCCTCACTTGAGGCAGTAACTCTCTCCCAACCCGGAGAGGGCAATCCACCGTTTTTCGGCAGAGAACCATGGCCTCAGACTTGGAGGTGGAGACTCTCATCCCGACCACTTCACACTGGATGCAAACTGCCCCAGTGCATGCTGGAGGTCACGGTGTGAACCACATCATCTGCCAAAAGCAGAGATGCAATTCTGAGGTCCCCAAACCGGACCCCTTCTTCCCCACGGCTGTACCTTGAGATCCTGTCCATGAATATCATGAACAGAATCGGTGACAAGGGGCAACCCTGGCGGAGGCCAACACCCACCGAGAATGTGTTTGACTTTACATAAGTCACACAAGTCACAAATAGTTGCCAGATTTGGGAAATATTTATTGGAGGTGTTAAGTTTGGCACATGTCCCTTCCACTAACATGGAGGGGGCAGGGCTCATGACCTATACTACAGCCAGCCACCAGAGGGTTGATCAGATGTATTTTGACACGTACTTTTGGGGAGATGTCATGTTGTCCATCTTTACATACAGTCTATGGCAAAAGGCCAACTCCAACCAAACCAACAAGAGCTGAAACAATTAGTAAATTATTTGATATGAGAATGTGCAAACAAATCACAACTATTTTGATAATCAGTTGATTGTTTGAGTCATTTCTCAAGCAAAAATGTGACATATTCCCAGGTTCCAGCTTCACAAATGTAAAATGATGCTTTAATTGACCATAATTTAATTTGAACCTGTTGAAGATGTAACTGTGGGCTCTAAAATAGCATTGACATCTCTCACTATTTTCTGTCATTATATAGGTATAATAGTTACAGTTGTGTCTTTCAACAATAATCGTGTTAAAAGGCCATACCTGCAGCTCAGTGGTTACATGTACACACGGACAAGTGTGAACATAGTGGAAACACACAGTGCCACACAGAACTTAGACACCATACGGCATGTCCTTTCAGACCATGAAAACTTATCATCATGAGTAGTACTAACTTGCATGTTATAAGAAGCTTTACAGTAGAGAATGCTGAGTCACAGAGAGGAAGAAACATCAGCGAAAGTCACATGGAAAACTAAGTTTCCTCGTTCTTGTAATCATTTACAAGTTTTCAGTGTTAATATTTGGATTAGTGGATGTCAGACAATGCCTTATTGATTGATTTGATAGGCTTGTGTCTGTCAAGAAATGCCCAGTGACTCTGCTTTTTTCCTTTAATCATACAATATCATGCCCAAGACTCCAGTCCATGTAAGTACATTAATGCTTATTTTTTGGGATTTTTCTGTCACACCTTTAAGACTGCAAGGTAGTTTCTGTCATGGCATAATCAAACAAGACGGTCTTTCTAAAATAAAGGGATTAGTCTTAATATCTTGCCAATTGTTCTTGATATTATCCAGAGAGATGGCACAGTTGTCTAAAACTTGGCACAACAAACACAACTGTATTTTTCCCACTACTGAATGTAGCTGTTTAGGAAAAGTCTCCGCATGTTCACCTGCCTCACAGTCTGTTTATGGTGTCATATTGCATAAGAGAGGATGTTAAAAAAAGTGCAGTAAAACCTGCATGGACATCAGTCAGATGAAGGACGTGTCTGAGTTTACAGTTCAAATGAGTAACACAGAAATGTTGATCCAACATAAGATCCCTAAGGTGACTTTGATATGTGCACCAATCTAATAATACTGAATATATATAACTTCTATAGTTCATTCTAACTAAAAATCAAGTTATTATATACAATATAAATGTCAACAAAACTAGTGTTCTTTGTACTCAGTGTCGTATCAACACTTTAATGCTGCATTATACAACAGTTAGTTCCGGCCCTGCAATCTGATTGGTCGAGAGACAGTAAAACCGTGATGATATTGGAGTACAACATCACGGTTATTTCACTGTGTATGTATCACTCCGCCTCTCAGCTGATTGCAATCAACAATCAAATCAAAACTGACAGTTAGTGTCAGTTAGGTCAGCAGTTGCGTTGTAGGCTAATTAATTCATCCACTGTCAAACAGCCAAAAATATGGATTTATTTCCTAAAATAAGTTTTGAATTGAACTATGAATGGTCATCAGAGGAAGATGAGGGAGAGGAGAAGCTGAATCCATCTGAGCACACATCCAGGTTTGTCAGTGTTTCATCAGCGGAGCTCAATGACTTGGAGAAAAGCAACATACTGTCAGATCAGAAGGCAGAGTCGGCTGTGCCTGTGAAGCGACAGTCCACCATGCAGTCACCAGAGACTTATTTCACCGGCTGCACAATTAATGGAAACGTGCAGATAAATGTGTATAAAGAGTAAGTGCCTGGCGCACCATGTCTGCGTTACATAGCAACGGTGACAGCGGAGTCCTGAGGGAACTATTTTTGTTGGCGGAAGACAAATAAAATGCTTAAATTATCTATTTTGTCCTCATTTTTCAACATTTCTTAATCAGCCTTGCTTATTTAACTGTTGAACTGTTGTATAAAAGCAATATCACACTCGAGCTCGTGATGTTGTACTGTGATATCGTCACAGCTGTGATTCGGCACAGTACAACATCACGAGCTCGAGTGTGATATTGCTTAATTATACCTTAGGCTGTGAAAAAATAATGGACATAGCTACTTTGACGTCACCCATTGGGTTGTGAGCTCCGGTTTTTGTAGCCTTAAGTTTGGCTTTTTGGCCATCGCTGTCTTGGATATTTGGAGCCAGAAGTGACCACATTTGGACAAGAGGGTGGAGCTAACCCTAAAGCTAGCTGCTAGCTTGGTTAGGATGGTGCACTTACAGCCTATGGTTAATGTGATAGTGCTAATGCTAATTTTCAATACTATAAACTGGCATAAACACATTAAAACAAAATGTTCTTATCCGTGAAACTGAAATTCTGACTCCTAAAAGGGTCTTTTATAACCAAAGGCCAAACATGACTGTTTTAGACAGCTAAAACATTACAATTAACTTTCATTAACTGAAAACACACTGAAATAATCACAGCTATTGCTATGCCTTTACTCCGTGAATCTAGGGGAGTATGCCATGGCTAAGTTACCTTACCAACGTTGTCGCTGTAGTAGCAACTTGTGAACAGATGGCACCTACCTGTCACTCAAAGCAGCCACGCCCTTAAATATGCATAACTTTAAGCCATAATATAATCAACAAGTGAGTTATATAAAAATTCATCCCCTGTACAGTTGTCATGAACAGGGAAATTTGCAATAAGAGACCAAAAGATTTTTTTTGTCCCAGGCTGTAAACATGTTTATTTCTGCTGTCAAGTGGCATTTTAACATGAGGGTCTGTGGGGACTGACTGAATTCTGAAGCCAGTGCAAAGTAGGGCTGCACGATAATGGCAAAAATGATAATCACGATTATCTATGATCAATGTTGAGATCATGATTATTTATCACAATTATTCATTGAACAAAATATATTTATTGCACTTTTATATTTAAATACATGACAATAAGACTTATAATGAGGTTCCTCTCTACCTGAATTCTCTTCACAACATTCAAGAAAGTTTTTCACAGGCTGCCGCTGCAGAGTGCGTGCGCAGCTGCATGACTGTTCTTTGAAAGTGGAGTCAGGCTTTTAGTTTAGGAAGCACTTGATCTGATATGCAGCACAGTTTACTATGAGCACACGTTATAAATGTCAATATCACAGTCAATCATGTTAATTTCATTGTCGGAAGACAAAATCATGACCATGATCAATATTTGATTAACTGTGCAGCTGAAGCCTCAAGTAGCCATTAGAGGAAGTGCAGTTATTGGCACTTATACGTTCACTTCATTTTTCAGCCCTGGAAGTTGTCGCTTGCGTCATACATGAAAATTGACCAAAATGACCACCACACCCAATAAATCATTTCATACCAGATAGATTCTGCAGATTCAAAGAGACATTTTTATCTTCAGAAGATAAGTCACTCACCTACGGAATTTCAACTGAGCGTCAATTTATTCATGATGTCTTATGAGGAAAACCTGGTTCTGCACTTGTGATGCTGTTCAGTGAGACAAGAGAGCAAACAGAGGAGATTATAAAAAGTATTTTCCTCACATTAGGCTGATGGTCAAACTGATACACCCGAAATGAGCCTTTGAACATTATTTTACAGAGTTAACATGTTAAGATGTGTAACATCTTTTCACTTATTTACATGAATTTATTCTATTTAAAAATGTAGTTGCCACCTAAACTCAAAACATTCAAAATCTGCAATACAGAACACTTTCTTTACACACCATTTGACAATGCATTATAACTTGTAAGACAAATCCAAATTCTTGGGCAGCAATTAATGATTTTTCTATGACAAAATGAACTCAATTGATGACAATCTGTATAATTACTGCAATTTTTCTATTAATCATTTAATAGATGTCAGAAAGTCACAACAACAGAGCTCAAGGTGACAGTCTTTTACCCAAAGATATTCTACTTTTGCCGTATTTAACTGAATTAACCCTCCCGGACTCATGTGTGAGTGTGTTCCTCAGCTTAATTCAAGAAGACCAACAGGTCTGTGTTATTAGGTGAAAAAAACAGTCTGCGTGGTTGTAGGAGCAGTTCAGGCACCCTGCAGAACAAAACTTCACCCATACTCAGAGTGCTGTGTGATCTGATGGCCACTAGAGACTCCCATAATGTCATCACATCTTGCCGGGTGTGCATGCACAGTATTTCTTCTACTCATTACTGTTTGTTGTAGTCTGTGTCTGTACAACAGTGACAAGGAGTATGTGTACAATTACAACACAGAATATGAAAGATCCAGGCAGAATTTCTACAGAAGTCTGTAAGCTGACAGGACACTGGTATACAGGCCTTTTTACACACAAGACATTACTTGTAAACAACCTACAACCCATCCGTAACCCATGACAATCTCCAAAAGCTGCTGCAAACTTTTTCCCAAACAGAAAATATGGGTGTTGTCCGCAAATGAAACAAAGCTCAATATTCTTGATATCTTAAATATGTTATTAATATACAAAATAATCATTTAGGGCCTAATATTGACCCCTGTGGGACTCCACAAGTAACATACAGACATTGATTTGTAGATACCTTTGTGATCCACAGCCTCTCCATATAAAATCACTTCTTGCTGAAGTGTTTTATTCAGTAGTTTTGGTCAAATAGAGATTTTAACAGTTTTAGACATGTTTCATTTGTCAATATCATCATCATCATACACTCCTTTCCAGGTTTGTGTGTATAATTCACTTCTAAATGCATTTATGGATTCTTCCATTCTCACTCTCCTATATTTTATTTTATTGTTATCTTCATCCTTTTTTAAAATCACAGTCATAATTTACAAAAACTGGCAAATAGTCACTGATGTCAATCATTAGTTGATTGCTCACTAAACTGTTTACTACATTATTGGTAAATATATTATCAGTTAAAGTGGAAAAGTGTTAAGTTATTCTAAATGGTGTAGTGATCAACGGATATAAACTTTTGCCATATATTGCATCAGTAAATTCATCAGTCATTTTGTGTTTGTTTGGATTGAAAGGTTTGATACTGAAATTCTTACAACTGAACATATCTTTCTGATTTAACTAATATTTCTTCCGTAATATCACTACATGTGCGTGATTAGTTGACTAGTAGGTTTAAACGTTCGTACCAAAATTACAAGTCGGTTTAACTTTAATTCTTAAAATTATCATCAGTGAATCACCAGTGAAAATGCCATTGCAATTATCAGGCATTTTCCAAAAGAATATTGTTTTCAAGAAATGTTATTTGTTCGCTTTTTATTTAGTGAGTTGGTGTCACGTTTTGTAGGATAATGTGCGAAGTTCATAATGCACAGTGCAAACTGCACACGTTTCAGCAGCATTTAAAATACAATTTGTTTATTGAAAAATGTGATGATTTCAAATGACTCTTAAATGCAATATTTTTCAGACAATGTCTAACCTTATAGATTAAAAAGTGCTAAATTTTAACTGTTTATTGAGTGCTTTCTTACTTACTTCTTACTTCTACAATAGTAGCTGACATGCTATCCAATACTCTGTATCTACATACAGAGCCACATCCCTCCCTTTCAGTCTTCCCTATTCATGTAAATCAATTCATATCCATTTAATTCGAAATCAAAACACCACTCATGAGTTGAGCGAGGTTTCAGATATCGCTTCAACACATGGTTTCCTGAACTGACTTAAATATTCCTTGTTGTTTTGATGTTGATGTAAATGATTGACATTCCATGATCTGACTTAAACTTCATGTTAAACTGTCCATCTTTATAAAAACAGCAACTGTTGTCTAGGTCGTTGAAAAAAGTTATTCTCAGGGTCAACATTTTGTTCAAAGTCATGCATATTATGTTCAATATATCTGAAATTTTCTGTGTAATCAAGTTTTCAGTCCCTGTTTTTCATTTCCGTAGGGTTAATCCTTGTTTGTTGTTGTTCAGTAGGTCCAGTTGGAGATAAATATCTGTCAGATCTCATGAGTTGTATTAAATGTTAAGTAATGTTATTTGTCCTTTGCAAGCTGACTTTAGTTTAAGTTCAAGTATTAGTTTCTTTACCATAGTGCGCAGCTGTCCCAAGAGTTGTCTTTGTGTCATCAGTGATCACTGCTACTTGTCCAGTAGCTCTAGCTTCCTCTAATGATCCTTTCAGCTTTCTAAACACTGTAGATAGATAGATAGATAGATAGATAGATAGATAGATAGATAGATAGACAACATGATACAACATTACAATGTGCAATATACAGTATACAGTGATACCCAACTTACGGCCCATGGGTCACACTAGGAATTTTATTTTGTACTTTTAATATAAATACTGTCAGAGTGCATAAATAGTACCAAAAATAGACCTTGTTTATCAAATACAAAAACAAAATTGTAAAGTCAAACTATCTTTGTAGCTGTTCAAATTTACTAGGCTATTATATAAAATGGATCTGCAAATACACAAATTCCAAAAATAAGAAATATCTGTGACTGCATTGAATTAATTTACAAATATATGACAAGCAATTGTATATATATCTTCCTAACATTTACAAGTTTAAAACCGATATTTGCTAATCCATCTTTTGTGTGTGAATCTCAATTTTATGCTTGCAGATTTGCATTTTACGCACAGAATCTTTTTTTCTTTAATATTTTTAAATTTGTTTGTGTATTCTCAGATCGTTTTTATATTTGCAAAATAGTCATGTGTTTACAAATGATTTTTGTACTTGTGGAAGTTGCTTTATCTATACAGATTACACATTTACACACAGATTCTACAAATCTCCATATCACTTGGTTTTCTTTGTTTTGGCCACATTTATTTCATTTCAGGACAATACTTGAGCAAATGTAAGTCTACTTAGTTGTATTCCACCAGCTGTATACAGCCTTGGATAGTTTATAGTTAAAACAACATAGGCTACTTTGTTTACCCAAAAAACTCTTTGTAAATTTGTAAAGTGACTAAAGATGTCTTTATTGAAATAAAAATTACAGTATTTCCCTCTGAAATGTGGTGGAGTTGGGGTATAATGTAAAGAAAACGCTCAAGGACAAGTACCTCAAAAGTGTACCTGAGTTGAGTAAATGTACTTGGTTACTTAGCAACACTGACTCTTTTTTTTTTTTGTGAACTTCCTAACTTACCTGTACAATACTTTGGTGTAATACTTGAGCAAATGTGGGTCTACTTATTTACAGGACATCAACTGTATATACTGTTGTGTAGTTCATTTATAATTTAACCTTACATATACTCTTCATTTGTTTTGTGTGCAAAAATATCTGAATTTGTAAAGTAACTTAAACTGTCAGATTAATGTTGTGAAGTAAAAACAAAAAAGTGGTGGAGATGAGGTATAATGAATAGAAAATACTCAAGTAAAGTCTGATTACTTCAAATTGTACTTGAGTCGAGCAAATATACTTAGCTTCCACCATTGTTTCTTCCTTGTCACTGTGCTAGCTTACCTGTTGATTCATCATGCTAACAGCCTCGCCGGTGCACGCGCAGCGCCTCGCGCCTTGCCCACATGACGTTACCCAGCATTCTGCGGGCGGTCTGACACAAACATCAAGGAAGAGGATGCGGCTCGGTGAGTGGAGTCATGAAACACATACATGTACACATATTTGTCTCGTTTGGTACATTTAAAGCGTTTTATGGCGGCACTGGATGTCAGCGACTAATATTAAACAATGTCGTTGTGTTTTTAACGTTGTTACGTCGCTCTTAAAACGGGAAGCAACAGGGTGGTCGACAGTTTAAAGTCCTCCAACTTGTGGTGTTGTGGGTGAAGTTGTCACCGGTAGCTAACCGGTGCTCGGTAGCTGTTACAGTGGGAATGGTTGTGTGAAGGAATGGAGACAAGCTAGCGAAACAAGGCTGAAAACGCTCTTAATCCTTGGAGAGAGAGGCGTTTTAACAACATGAGAAGCGGATATCTGTGGTGCAAACTGATATCAGTGTTGGACAGTCACAGAGGAGAGCCCGTTGACAGGTCTACGTCAGTTGACAGCTGTCGGTGGTTCAAAGGAGCTGCTTGAGGACAACACAGCCTTTTTATTTGGGGTAAATGGTGAGATTCAGCAGCGGAACACAATGATAATTAAGTCCTGAGTTATGCAAAACAGAAACTGAAAGCTCATGGACTGAATAAGTAAAAAGGACACCGGGCTAAACCGTTAATTTAATTAGCAATGTAGTTGTAGTTTAAAGAGATCGTTTGGATTTTTTGTGTGCTTGTATGTGGTACTTAGCCATAGTTAGTGTATTACATATCCTACAGAAGATGTCAGTCGGCACGCCCCCAGTCTGGAAAAGCAGGCTGGAGTCAGACATGAAAGCTAAGCAATGTACTGCTGTGGATGGGGTCAGCAACAACACATATTCCAGCCACCTAAAAAAATCAATTTCAGTTAAAATGTATGCTATATTAAGAGTATTTACCACTTTACCTTTCCGTCAGACAGCCTGTTCCCCATGAATGCTCTTGTTAAAACCACCATTGAAAAAAAACAGTAATTTTAGCTGCTGGTCTACCACTGCTTCAGTCAGTTAGTTAGTTAGTTAGCATAATTGTGTGACTTTAGTGAATCCGAACTAACCCTTTGAAACACCAAAGTCATACAACAAAACAAACTAACTAAGTGATTGAGATAGTAGTAGACCAGCAGCTCCTGTGTTCAGTGATGTTAAATCACTGTTTTTCTCAATGGAGCCTGGCTTTGAAGAGAGCCTAAGGGCCTCATTTTCCAGTTGGAAATCACTGTCTGACATTAAGGTAAAGCAGTAAAAATCTCACAATATAGTGTACGCTTCAACTGATACAGATTTTTTTTAGATGGAACGTTTTTTAGATGGCTGTACATTGCCTAGCTTTCATGTCCGACTCCATCCTGCTTCTCCAAACTGGGGGCGTGCCGACTGACTTCTACTGAATGTAATACACTATCTATGGATAAGTACCGATCCAAACTATCCCTTTAAATGTTGTAAAGTGAAACTTGATAGTGGACTTCTGTGACACCTAGACTGATAATTGATGACTCACTTTTATTGTGATTGGGCAGTACATGTATTGAAACAACAAACTTCAGTCAGCAGTAATGTAATCAATATAAAAAAATGTTAATAAATGTAAATAAAGAGTAAGGGATAGATAGATATGCTACAGTATACACAGTATTTATATTTATCACATGGGAGATACAATTATCAGATAAAACAACTGAGCATTTAAAGACATTTATATGATATCTTGTTGGTGTCTGTTCCTGGCTACAGCCCAGCTTGTGTTAAAATGCATACTAGTGGATACTTGTGGCATGAAAATGTGGGCTTTATATCGATATTATATTGATACTGTGATATGAGTCTAGATATCTGCAGGTCATAAAGGAAGAGGAGGAGGAGGAGGAGGAGGAGGAGGAGGAGGAAAAACCTCATTGCCCAGATATTTTGTGAAAGCACTGATAGACAACCCTTCAATATGGTTGAGGTGTTTTGTCAAAAATATTATGATATGATTTTCTCCATATTTCCCAGCCCTGATCAGTATCTGATGTTTAATGCAGATGGCTCAAAGAACATGTAGTGACATGGCTGACATATTGTTGTTGTCATAAACCTGAGACACTGACTGTTAAGCAGGAATAAAAAAATACAATCAAGCATGTACAAAAATGGAATAAAGCATCCAGTGTTCATGAATAATGTCCTGATTTCAGTTTTTGCTCCAGGCTATGTACGCTGACGTCTGCTGTTGACAGAGTTGACATCTTCCACATTTTATAGCATTTAAAGCCACACTGCATAACATGTTTAGAGTTCACACGAACATAAATATAATGGCTTCAATGTAACTTGGTAACATGTATGACTAATGTTATTCCAAGGATGTAGTAAAATTCAATATAAAAGATGCCATTTAAGCCCTAATGATGGGGAAATAAAACACTGATCCCAGCCTGTCGTTGCCTCTATATTTTACATGCAGTCTCTCTGCCAGGTTTGATCAAGTTCAAGTAGATGAGTTAGAGCTCATCCCTGTTAGCTTGCTGATTTGCATGGTGGTATGTGCAGTACATGCAAATTAAAAAAGTGCACATGATGTGTTTATTCATGTTCAGTCTTTGTCAGTTACTGAGAACAGGGAGCAGACTCTTGATGTACAAGTTTTCAATATTTTTTGAGTAAGACATCCAGTCATTACATCTTTTTTGTGTGTTTTTATCGACATAAAGGAGGAATCACATGTACAGAAGCCTAGAGTTTATGCCCCTTCTGGATCTCTTGGTTTTTGTTGTGATTAAAATCGTCTCCGGTGCTTGATGCTATCACCCTCAGCTACTCTTAGCTGACCTTATTTTAAAGAAGTGTCCTCAAGCTTTAGTGGAACTTCAACCCTTGACCACGCAGATAACAACACTACAATCATCAAAAGCAATAATTGTTGCGATGAGATCATTAAGATCTGTGTGTTGACTCTTTGGGTGACGCTCTTTGAGCTTTACAGTGCACATCACATGTTTGATGTGTTGTTAGCTACAGAGGCAGATATAAAGGGGGTTGAAGAATGATTCTCTTGTATCTCTCTCTCTCTCTCAGCCTCAGATATGGATTACAAGGTTGTGTTCGCAACCTTGGAGACAGTATGTGAAGAAAACATTGCCATTATGTGTGGGCCTTCTGATTCGGCGTACGGTGCTGTTGCCAAGCGCCTGGTCACATGTTTGAGACAGATTCAGGAGCACGGCCGAGCCTTGGAGCCTGTGATTGCCAGCTTCACCACCGTCTTCCATCATTATGACTTTGACGCCCAAACGCCTGGGAATGGCTACCGCACCCTGGTCAAGGTATGACTCGTCCCATTGAGTGGAACAGTTTCCACTCACTACTGATATTTAAGCTGTGATTGTTTTGTTTTATACATTGAGTTACACAGAAAAACAAGTGTATTTACCGATTGATTTTAGCTTGTAGTTTGTTGACAGCAGTGTTTTAAAGATTTTTGGGGGGGGCTTTTGTTGCCTTATTGCCAGGGAGTGACAGGAAAGGGCCACAGGTCAGTATTGAACCCAGGCTACTGCAAGGAACTCAGTCTACATGGGGCAAATACTTGCTGAGCTAGAGGCCGCCCCGAGTTTTAAAGGTGTTACATCTAACATTTAAATCATTATAAAATTTTCAGATTATTTTTGTTATCAGTTGTTTTCTTTGTTAATCTACCATTCATTTGGTTTATGTCAGAATATATTGAATGATGTAATGTTAAAACCAAAGCTGACACACCAAATCATTTTGATCAACAGTTCGAAGCTCAAAACAGTTCAGCGTATTATAGTAGAAGAATAAAAAAGTCAGCAAATATTCACACAGGGGAAATGGCAACTACCAAATGTTAGATATGTTTGCTTAAAAAAAATTACTTAAACACTTAACTGCGTCTTCATGCATTTTGTGGTGGGTGATTTAATGCTGTATTTTCATTTCTTCAGAATCTCAATAGTTAAACTTGAATATTTCTCTTTTTTTCCTATTATGCCAAACTTTTAAATGAAAAACAAGTATTGATACTTATCATGTAAGGCATTTTATAGTTTGACAGTTTTGTGAAGACATGCTCCAGTGTAGAATAAAATATAGAGCTGCAAAAATTTGTAGATCATTTGACAGAAACATGTGCTGGTTCCCTGCTTTGTCAATGTGAGAATTTAAGGCTTTTCTCTGTCATACATTGTGATAAACTGAGTAGCTTTGGATTTTTGGACTGTCAGTATGGTAAAACACTAATTGACGGTATCACCTTTGGCTGTTGGAATTTACACAGGGCATTTTTCATTGTTTTGTGACTTTGTATCGACAAATGTTTACTGATTAACTGAGAAAATTATCAGCAGATTAGTCAATAATGACAATAACTGTTAGCTGCAGCCGTGGTAAAATTGATACAGACATGTTGCACGTTGAAGGAAACAACTCATTTAAAGGTCATCTTTTACTGAACCTTTCCTATGTAGACAATCAAATGGTCAGATATCAAAACACCAAATTCAGTTATTTTAAAGATAAAATCTAATTTTTTGATATATTATTAAAATTACTCCTTCAAATCAAAGCATCTTTTTGAACATGTCAAATTCTATTTTTTTAAGCACCTTCAAGTCCTGTAGTCAGCACATATTGTCAAATGAAGTGTGACATGAATGCAACCATCTCACTGACTTTGTTGGCAGGCTCAGACTAGAGGGGATTTGGGCCGATTTATCCAAGATTCAATCCAGTCTGGGACCTTGGTCGGTACCAATGTTTGGCCTAGATTATCTGATGGTGTGAGAGTTTTTGCAGATTTGGTCTTAAACCTCTCCAACTGCTCACAGGCTTATTAGGACCGCCCCGGTAATTTCAAACATGTTTGATATTTAGGATTTAAAATCTGGATGATTACAGTTATAATTACATCAGTGTGGAGCAACTGACAGTGTTGCCAAGCAGTGGTAATTATTTTAGCCCGTGAGGCTAACATTTGCTAGCACACTTCTGTTGACAGACGTTGAAAATGACAGTTGAAATCTCACCTCCAGTTCTCGCTGAAAAATACACAACCCATGTGGACCATTTTCTCATCCAGACTGGTTTGTTAACATTGTTAACATTACACCAAGAGAGTGTTGCAGTCAGTCTCCCTCTCGTATGATAATCTTGATAATATCTTGTGTGATTAGCCTTTTTTTAAAATCATGATGTGTGCATGTTTGAGATTAGAGAGCAGAACATCCATGAAGTTTCTCCTTATGTGCGTAATGCAGCCCGTCTTCAAAATTGGTTTGGATTTTAAAACTCCTACAGTCTGAGCCTGGCTTTAGACTGGTGTTATTCTGTGTTTCTCTTTTGGACGAAAATCTCATTAAAAGACCAAAACTAACAATGTGTCAGTTTGTCTCCTCCATGTCTGTGGCACTCAGCGTGGCTCTTTGTTTTTAATCATTTTTGGACAACAATGGAGCTCTGTGCCAGAGAAAGCTACACAATATCAAGCTTTGACTGCTCAGACTATACTCAGTATTCATTGCTAGTTTTGGTCTTTTCATTGGATTTGTCTTTTAAATGCAGAATCTTTATCTTCCCAGCAGAAGCTACATTAATTTTTTGTTTCTGTCTTTCAGGTTTTGCTGTCTTGCCTTTTGCACATCATTCACAAGGGTCGTTACATTGCCTCTAATTACAACGGTGCCTTCTTCAGGGCGGAGCACAACGCCTCAGAGATGGAGGCGTACTGCAGCGCTCTGTGCCAACTGCGAGCCCTGCTCCACCTCGCCCAGCAGCTGATCAATGACAATGGCTACGGCCAGCTGTACTCCCTGCAGGACAGGGACCTGAGCAACAGGTTTGTGCAGGAGTACAGCTCCATGCACAAAGCTTGTTTCTATGGCCGCTGTCTGGGCTTTCAGGTCAGCCAGTAGAATTTACTTATTTCATACAACTTGTCCAATTTTAGCGCTCTAAACTTGCTTTATCACCAAAATGTGATTCATGTAACTTGGATACAAGCCTGTTGATTATTCTGAACACTTCTTGTCCAGTCACCATATGTAGTCAAACATCATATCCCAAATAACCTGCAATAACCAGTATTCTGATTTTGTCAGATTCTGATTTATATTTGTGCTCCCATTAATAACTGTCAATTGTTTCCTTTCACAGTACTCGCCAACTCTACGTCCGTTTCTTCAGACCGTTGTCATAAGCATGGTTTCATATGGAGAGACATATGGAAAGCACCAGTCTGGCTTTGGTTAGTCTTCTTCTTCTTTTGTCTTTGTCTGGTTTTGTCCATGATGTTATGGTACTGTTGTGGTCTTTCAGATGTGTTCATTTTAAAATCATCCCTCCTCTTCCAGGTTTAGCTGCCCTTTCCCTTCTCACATCAGGGAAATACGTCATCGATCCAGAGCTTCGAGGTGCTGAGTTTGAACGCATCACCCAGAACCTGGACATGCAGTTCTGGAAGTCCTTCTGGAACCTCACAGAGTCCGGCCTTATAACAGTAGGCAGGGTCAAATACTCTTTCACAAGCTCTCAAATTAGCTTAAGTCCTATTTAATCTTTTAACTGCTCAATCCCTTGCATGTCTTTCTCTGCACAGGGCTTCAACAGAATAGCCTCTTGCCCAGTGCAGGTGAACTTCACCCTGACTGTGCCTCCTGTCACTCTGCGCCTCCCACTGGCCTCAGACCCCAATCTGACAGCCACCGTGTCACCTCCAATAGCCCACTGGGGCCCCGGGCCAGTCCACATGCGTCTGATCTCACATGAGCTTCGAGAAGGACAGGTGAGGCTCCGCAGGTCTAATACAGGGATGAGGACCAGACATAGTTCTAGATGGAGCAATGACATTTGACTTTTAATCCACTGTGATGAGGTTCAGACGTTTGTACATGAACTTCCTGTATCTTTTTGTCCACCCTGTGATGAAATCTGCTTATATGTAATCTGATTTTGACAAAGGGATCTCCCTTTATATCTTGTTATAAAAAGTCTCAAAAATTTTCAGATTTGCAATCAATCAGTTGCGTGAGAGATTTAACACATAAGACTGTACAAATGAATGTACAAGTAGGCCCCAATTGATGTATTAGCATTGTATGCATTAACAACTATATATATACTCATATAAAATTAAGCAATCCCTCTCAATAATCAGTTATGAACCACTAGAAGTGTGTGGCGTTGTATTTTTCCGCAGAGGCTCTGCCTGTATTTTCTTCATCATTATTTTCTTCGTCCTTTCTTATTAATTACATTTTGACTTATCGTCCAACTTTTCAGGAGAGTGAGGAGCTGCTAGCTTTATCTCGAACCGATCCTCCCCCGATCTCCGCAGCCCATCTGCCCTGGGTACAGAAGCAGCCTCGCTCCCCCTGGCTGCTCATCCACTTCCATGGAGGTGGCTTTGTGGCCCAGACCTCCAAATCCCATGAGGTACTGCACCCACACTGCTGGTGTTAGCTGTAGCTTAATCTGTTTTAGATATCTCTTAAAGTTATCATGTAGTTAATACGAGTGCTTTCACTCTTAATTCCTTTATAGTAATAGTATATTTAGCACCAGATCTTTCAATCCCACAAAGTGTTTCATAATGTATATATGAAATGACAATAAGCATTATTTATTTATTTATTTATTAATCCTGCTTTCTATCCGCCCTCTTATCGATCAGAATTATCTGCGGAATTGGTCAAAGGAGCTGAACGTACCTGTCCTCTCTGTGGACTACTCTCTGTCGCCTGAAGCACCCTTTCCCAGAGCTCTGGAGGAGTGTTTCTACGCCTACTGCTGGGCTCTGAACAACTGTCACCTGCTGGGTATGTGTACAGCATCACACTCAGACACCACACGACTAACGTGAACCAACAGGGAGAATTCATGACTTTCATTTTAACAGATCAATATGTAAATCTGTCGATATCTGTTGAACATAAAGTCATTGTCAGTAACTGTATATTTATCAGAATGGGAATTGATTTTTGGCACCTGCTTTGGATTTGTTAAAGGAAGAGACTTTTTGTCCTAAAATAAAAGATAAGAAACCTAAGATATAAAATTGTAAAGATGCATAAACAACTGTCCTGATATGAGAGGATTTTCTTTAAATATACGCAAATTAATGTGTGTGTAAATATAACTGAAAGTGTGGATTGTAAATGCAAATGTCAGTGCTAATATATTCACACAAGCAGCTCTGCAGATGGCTTTTTGTACAGAGAGCAATAGAGAATTTATACACTGTCCTCGTATTCTCTTTCCAGATGTAGATAACGTGTACAAAATGTGCCAGTTTCATATGTGGCATGACTGGTTTTCCCCCAGGAGGAGGGGCACATTATGTGCTGAAATATGGCATGTGAATTGTTATCTGTGCGTTATCAGAACAGGGAATGCGTCATATGGTAAATGGAGAGATTTGCACTTGTCTAGCGCCTTTTGAGTCTACCACATGCAGTCACATGCAGACAAGGTAGAAAAAGTGATAGGATTAAAGGTTTAATCGTATTAGAGCTGCAACTAATGATTATTTTTATTTTATATGTATCTATTAATTATGTTTTAAGCCATTGTTTTCTTTGTAAAATGTCACAAATGCCCAAACATCTTCAGATTGCTTGTTTTGTCCAACCAACTGTCCCTAATTTAAGGACATTCATTTTACACTGATTAAACACATGGAAAAGCAGGAAATCCTAAAATTTCAGCACACATTTAAATTCATTTTGATAAAAACATTTGTCAGACATCTTGCTATAAAATCTCTGTTCTTTATTAAATTAGTTGAAATTGTCATAATTATTTAAAGTTCTGTCTGTGTGTCTCAGGCTCCACAGCAGAGCGGGTCTGTCTGGCCGGTGACAGTGCAGGAGGAAATCTCTGCATCACTGTGTCCATGAAGGCTATAACCAGCGGCATTCGAGTCCCCGACGGCATCATGGCCGCCTACCCCGCCACCTTGCTCACCACTGACGCCTCGCCCTCCCGTCTGCTCACACTCATCGATCCGCTGTTGCCTCTAGGTGTTCTTGCAAAGTGCGTCAATGCCTATGCAGGTATGTGAGCGTACAGCATTACTGTAGGCGTGTGCTGTTTCACGCATCATTTAACACAAGAGCACTTTGTGGCGCCACTGGAACGGAAAACAAATCTCAGATGGATTGTGTATAAACCACATGATGTGGGAGGAAAGGAAGATGAAAACGAATAACGACCTGCTGTCATGTAGACTGTCAAACCAATAATCACTCCTGCGCTAAATATAAAGTCTCTGTTAGCCCATTATCTGACTTTGCAGCTCCATGTTGGTTTACAGGTTTGGCAGGTCTGACCATAAACCACTGTAAACACTGGACGGCTCTGATATGTCTGATATGTCTGTCTCTGAGCTCTCTGAATACATGAACAGAACAACAAAATTTTATTTAGGGAAACATCTCTCTGGAATAGAGAGACACAAACCAATACTTTGAGTGGTGAGACATTGTTTAGCATATATAGTTTTGATGCCTTGATAGCCTGGAGCCAGTGACTCCTTAACTCATATCTCAGGTGTTGGAGATCAAATGCAAGAGATTTGCACTCAGTGAACTTACTGTCATTTTGAATTAGAGAGTGCTTTGTTTCCTACTGCAAGTTAATAGGATTGTGGTTTAACATTTGCAGAAAAATCAATGTGGATAGATTTCTGTGTTTGGTCTAAATGTCCTGCAATAGGGGTGGCCGTTATGGCCAAAATCTTCCATCACTGTATGTGTAATTTTATATTATGGTAACAGCATATATCGTGATACAGTAATTGTGAATTCAGCTAACAAATGGTTTTAAATAACTCCTTCATCACATTTATTTTCTAATTTCATTTGAACCTTCTATACAAACAAGAAAACACTTTGGTGAAAAACAAAAGACTCAATCATAGGGACGCTAAAAGTCTTTCAAAGTGGGAGCTTTAAGGTTCCTGACAACAATTATTTCAACTGTTACACATTTCTGTATTTACTATATGAATCTCTTCCTCTATATCTGCTCAAATCCTGTTACCTTGCGAGGTAGCTTGATTCACGAGATCACACGAGAAACTTAAGATCATGACAAAATGTAGCAAAACGTTTATTTAAACAGGAACAGTGATGTGTTGAGCACCCTGTCGTGTTATGCAACCGCACTGCCTTTTAATATGGTGGGGCTTTATTCAGTTCACTTCAAAGGGACTTTATTGGCATGGGAAATATGTGTTTACATTGCCAAAGCAAGTGTGAAATAAAAACAAAAACTATATGTACACAAGATCCACCTGAATTTGAATTATATACATGTTGCTGCTGATTGGCTGACACCTTTCACACAACCACCAAACCAAAGAAAACGTACCTTAAAGCCTGCTGGACATCATTCACACTGTTTCAATGAAACATGTCTTTCAACTTGGAGACGGTAGCAAAACAGTGCACACCGTTTTCATATTAAATTTGTCCCCGATTTGCTACATAGCCTGCCCTTACTAGCTCCTGGAGTAGAAATGGTATTGAATAATCTTTACCAATGGCCACATTTCTACCGTCTCACAGTATATGCTGTTATATAGCCAATCCCTATTCTGTATTGCCTGATAATGTGACCCTCACATAATGACTAGCTACATGTAGCTATAAAAGTGCCTTGTTATACTGTACACTCTTCAAATGATGAATCCTTTATAAAATAAGACATTATGTTCAGTAACAAAATAGAAGCTCCTTGACCACAGGGCCAGAAGCCTCTGTATGAATACAGCTTGAATGGTGACAGCTCAAGTAATGACAGCATCTCGTTGCCTTGTGAACTGTGTATATACTGTATAGGAGGAGAAAGTAATCATCTGGATTTTTTGCCGAGCTCCCTTGAAGGACATTAAAGTAGAAACTGTTTTCGATTTTTCACTCTGCTTTCTTCTTTTCAGTTTATTTCTTTAAACTCTTTCATAGCCACTGATATTTCACCATCTTCACCCATTCAGGCTGTAAATTATCCTTTGCCTCTGTGACTAACGACAAAATTAAACTGATACAGCACATCTAAAACCATCTGTGCTTGAGACATCTACAGTAAGAACAGAAAAACTTACAACATACAAAAGCCACAATTACATCCTCAAGAGACACATTTATCTTGCCTTTTTCCTTTCAGGTGTCTTTTTTTCTGATGCATTTCATCCCTCACTCAACATCCCATCATCTCTCTCCAGGTGTAGACTGTCAGACGGTGCGGCCGACATTTGGAAGCGGCAGTCTGAGCGCTCTGGGCAGAGACACTGCTGTGCTGCTCAATGATCTCACCCAGGGAGCCTCCAACTGGATCCAGTCCTTTCTGGAGCCCATGCGGGCTCCAGGTGGAGCACGCTCACTGTCATTGATGCAGAGGAAGTCTCAGAGCAACGAAACTCAGAGGACATCCACTCACACCTCCACACCAAACTGTGGAAGTCAGGTGGATTACCCGGACGGATTTGAGCCTCTGCGCTCCGAGTGCCTGGCTGTCATTAGCCCAACTTCATGCCCCATTATAAAGAACCCATTTGTGTCGCCCCTGCTGGCTCCAAACAACCTGCTGAGAGGCCTGCCGCCTGTACACATAGTGGTAAGAGAGGGAAGAGGAACTGAGGGAGGTTGAACGGGCAACAGTTTAGATTTCTTATAAATTTCCAAAGTTCATGATGAAATTATAGGGGCAATAAGTAAGATTATTAGCCTGACAATCAGGATCAGATGCCATTTTCTCTTAATTGATTGAGTTTGAATCGCTGAATCAATCTGAGATGTGGGCATCAATTCTGAGATCTGGATCCAGGCTTTTAGATTTGTATAAAATGACAACAACATATCTGTGCTGGCGTCATAGGCTGATCAACGTAACCAGTAATAATGACTTAATTGATATTAGCTTATTGCAAATATATCAGTAGAATTTTTTTTAAGTCCTTGCTCCTGATTCGTCCATGTGTCTCACAGGCCTCTGCTCTGGATGCCTTGCTGGATGACTCTGTGATGTTTGCCAAAAAGCTGCGAGACATGGGCCAGCCTGTGAGCCTGACGGTGGTGGAGGACCTGCCTCATGGCTTCCTCAGCCTATCACAGCTCGCCAAGGAGACAGAGGTCGCTGCATCGATCTGTGTGGAGCAAATGAGGAAGATTTTTCAGCAAGAAAATGGGACGCCTGCTCTTCGCAAACGTCCAAAGCAAAGAAGCGAAGAGACTTGACAGAGTAGCAATCCATCCGGCTGATTTATGGTGTCATTCATGGGACTTTGTTGCTCATGAAAGAAAACGACATCTGATGTGGGAGATGCAATAAATAGAAAAGGAAACAAGTCAAGGAGAATTATGAGAACGCAACAAAAACTGTAAAACTAGAAGAGGCTTAGGGACGCTGCACTTGAAATCTGTACTGCACATTTTCTGTAGGCGACAATGATCAAGAGAGCCTCTAAAACCTTCTATAACCAGCTTTAACATCATCCTACACTATGACAAAAGAGGATATAACCCAAGTATTTTTCTAACAAGATTTACATGTTCAAGATTCAGATCAAACGCACATTGAGAATATTACAGACTGACAGAAACTTCACCATAACCAGCCCTTGCAGTAATTTCTTAACTAAGAGATATCAGTAATGGGAGCTGTCGTGCCTTGAATTTAAAGTTGCAGTTTTGAAGATCTCTGCTTCGGTCAGTTGTGGAGATAAGTGCTAACTACAGTGTGTTTGTTTGCAGACTAAGGGCCTTTACACACCAGGGGCGTGATGAAAAAAAAAACTATTCATACCTGCAATGATGCAAATTTGCGACACTTGTTTAATTAAAGCTTTTGATGAGAATATATTCGCTGGTAGCGATGGGAATGTGACAACTGCCAGGATCTGTTGACCCAGAGCAGCGTCTGGCGGTCTGTACTGTAAGTTGCTGTATAGTCTATAAGTTACTGTATGCTATTTATTGAGTTTCCTCTAAGCGAGTTGCTCTGGGTGAATTTGAGTTCCTCCTGGTAAACAGTTACACAGTGTATATATCTAGAGCTTTTATTGTGAAAGGTGAGAGCGGAGAAGGTGTATCTGGCATTGAGTGCTGCAGGAATGAGTCCTAAAACCCGAAAATAAGTTAGCATTTTACCTGACTCATGGTTCCCTCGTCTCAAAGTCAGGTGGTTTTTTGAATGGGTTTCTGGTTAGATGCCTGATGTGAATTTTAGGCCTTCAGGTGTGATAAAATTGACCGTGTCTCAATGAGACTACAGAGCGACATCACACTGAATGCAGCTTTACAGTCTCGCCTGAATGCCCCAAAACATATCTTAAAAAAATAAATAAATAAATCATGCAGCTGTATTGTAGTTCTATTTAACCTTAAGGTGATTGAATTTTCACTTCAAAAATCATAAAAGTTCATTTGTAGAGATTATCTTGCTGAAAAAAATGTAAAAGTATCATAAAATTTGCCACAGAGCTCATTTTTTCCAATAATCCAAAATCCAATGAAAAATCCCAGTGGCTTTTTGACGAGGGAAACAGGGCAACACTAACTTCCTCCTCAGCTTACAAAAACCCGTCATCCCTGCAGCACTCTATGGGCTGCCTTTGTCGAGGTTGAAGGGAGCAGTGAAGTTTGCCATCTCGGTTCGGACTACAGAGTGTCCTTGTTGTTGTTTGCTCATCCTCATAAATACAGATGCCTTAAATCGCTGTTTAAAAGCTCTGAAAATTGACTTCATTCCTCATAATTGCACAAAAGAAACGTCCCCGGTGTGTAAAGGCCTGAAAGCTTGTAACCAGAAAGGTGAATTCTTTGTATCAGCTTGTTTTACAAGCCCTGCAGCTGGCAAGATGAAAGGGTCACCACAGCACAGTGTGTGTATGTTTTGGTGTGTGCTAGAGCGAATTATTAGTGACTATGCGGCCCTTGTGATTTTTCCTGGGAGTGACACCACAAATACCCAGTTCATATTACTGCAAATGTGAGGCCGCCCATCAGCATGCCATTGTGTTACCTCATTCAACAATAGATAGAGACCTAACACTGTGGCTGTCAACCTTTTACATGTCAAGGACCCTTAAATTGACACACATCAGGTCATGGACCCTTTTTTGATAAGATTTTGTTTCGTTGGATAAGATTAAGCCCAGAATTCTATAGTTGTCATCTACATTTGAGGAGGTAACTGTGGAGGAGGTGAAACCTACAATCAGAATAGTCATTGTTATGACTCTTACTTTCATTGGGCTCACTTCTGTAGTGAATTAAATAGTGAAAATAAGCTATTCCCCATTTTTCTGGGGACCCTCTGAAACTCCCTCAAGGACCCCAGGTTGAGAACTGACTTAACAGACATTTATTTAAATACAGATCTTTAAGATTATGACTTTAAAGTGCTGCTGAAGAGTATGAAGAAAAGCTTTCCCTACATTACTGCACAAACTGATCAGGATTAAAGGTGTACTTGCACACGGAAAAAATTTGAGATGCACTGTATATTATTGTTATTGTTATTATTATTATTGCATTAAATATATGATCTGGTTTATCCAGTATGTAAAGTGTTTACAACCGATCCATAAAGAGGCCTTTACCTTGTGTTTACCAGCAGTATGTGGATGTGAGTTATGAAAGCAACTTGTTATACTGTAAATTAATTCTTAATATTTGTTCATATAAATATTTAACACTGTGTTGTTATATTTAAAGTTTGAATTAAATCAAAGCTGCAAAGATTGCCTGTGCTTATTTGAAGCTTCTGGACATATTATTATTAACCAGGACTGGTCTGAGCAGAGTGTTACCTCGTCTGTTAGCACAACCTGTACCGTGCAGCCAAATGATAAACCTCATGACCCTCTTAAGATTATGTGTAACAATCAGAAATGTAATTTAATCAGCCATTTCATATATTGTGGTTGTGTGAGCATGTGTTGTGTAGAAACACACGTTTATTTGGGTTTTCATGGATAGACGACTGCTATTATTACTGTACACAAACTTGTATTGCAGGTTATATAACTGGTAGAATAACATTGCAACACATTCCAAACCCAAACATTATAACACTTAACCCCACTGGCAGAGTAACGTCTGAATAGAAGTTATTTTACACAGCTTGACATTTCCCATCCCTCATGAAGGCTTAAGTGTTTGCACTGTTGTCACAGTTGTCGGAGTTCCCATGTAATGTTTTTGACGTGTTTCTTCTTCAGCATCTTCTATTGGTCCCTCCTCACTATCAGCTGTCAGTGATGTTAACGTGGGGGGTGGGGGCAAACACACTTTAAATTTGAGGTGCAAAGTGAGATACCTTCCTGTCTGCAGACGAACCAAACCATAGCCATTATGTTGCTCTTTGCTTTTCTCGTGTTGGTGGGCACCAGTGGTAAGTCTGAGTGGAAATAAAGCCTTTGCACTTTTGCCAGATAGATTAAAAGGGACTTTCTCAAGAGTTTGGAATAGAAGTTTTCTTTTGTATGCTCATTTTTACACATCTTCCAAAGTGTATGGTAATATTTCAGGGTCATGACCTTTGCCAGACCATGAGAATCTTTATAGGTGATTCAAATAACAAGCAAAAAACCATTTGACAGGAGTGTTCTGATTATTTCACACACTTGTTCTGTGTCTGTGCCTTCTCCTCTCTTGCTGCCACCTGCACAGCTGCCCTGGGCTTTGACGATAAGATCGTAGGCGGCTACGAGTGCAGGGACCACTCCGTCCCCTGGCAGGTGTCACTCAACAACGGCTGGCACTACTGCGGAGGAACCCTGATCAATGACCGCTGGGTCGTCACTGCTGCACACTGCTATAAGTAAGTTCAGGACTGATTTATTCCTAACGCATCATACTTTCAAATGACTTCATCTCTCTCCATGTTTCCACTCTGCCTCCAGGGGTGAGGATATTGAGCTGCGTCTGGGTGAGCACCACATCGGCTACAAGGATGGCCCCGAGCAGTTCATCGCTCCTGCCGTCATCATCCCCCACCCAGAGTACGACCGTTACACCATCAACAATGACATCATGCTGATCAAACTTGCTGAGCCAGCGGAGATCAATCAGTACGTCAAACCCATCGCTCTGCCCCGCAGCTGTGCCCCCGCAGGCACCCAGTGTCTGGTCTCTGGATGGGGAGCCACCCAGAGCCCCTGTAAGTCTGGGATCACAGAAGAGTGTATTACCTGAGAAGAGTTTTATCAGTGTCGCAGGTCAAAGATCAGACTGCAGGGGTCAAGATGATGAGCCCGGTTAAAATGTCTCTCTTGATTCTGTTTGTGTGATCCAGTCGGTTGTTTGAAATGCCTGCACTGTCTGGATCTGCCCATCCTGCCTCAGGAGGACTGTGAGCGCTCCTACCCCAACAGGATCACCTCCTCTATGTTCTGCGCTGGCTTCCTGGAGGGAGGAAAGGACTCCTGCCAGGTACATGACAGCAGAAATATATAGACAAGACAAATATATATAAAACAATCGGTCAATTAGATTTTTGTTTTAATTCAGTTACATGTCACGGACTTCTGCATTGTATTGGACAAATGAGAGACGTGCCGTGACACTGAGATCTCCTTATGGTTCACCTTAGTCCATTCTGACAAACAAAATGGGGAACAGAACCTCCAACCCAGTTATACTCCCCACTCCAGCTCCGCTCCCCAGCCCAGTCACCAGAAGAAAATGTTGGCATTGTACATTTCTGCAAACCATGAATGTGTTACATTTGCACATCCAATAGGTATCATATCAACATTTCTAGAATGATGTAGTATTTAAGCTGATTCTGTTATCAGGAGCTGTTGTAGACCAACAAACAACAAAACCGGTTGTGTTGTAGCAAACCAACGCTGTTTTTCCAGCTGTTTTTAGCCCCCACACTTTTTTTTATCTACCCTCGGGACAGTGCCATGAAAAGTGGTTGTCTTTTTTTTACGGAGACATCGCTGTGTTTAATGCCGGGTAGGTGCCCCCAAATCCAGGGTTTTTAAGCCAAAATTAAAAGCACACAACCATATGCAAGTTTTTGTGCCGAAACATAACCCCATGTTAACCACAGTGCTGTTGAAATGTCATAAAAGTAAAGTTTCAGTGGAGTTACTACATAATAATGCACAAATGTAATCTATCTATGGTTTGCAGAAACGTACAGGGCCAACATTTGTTTGGTGATTGGGTTTCCCTCCCACAGAAGGATTGTACAGGACAGCCACTGCAAATTGTTAACAATGGAATAACATATTAATATACAGTAAAATACGGGACGAACAAAACTGAAAACAGAACCTTTATATAACCTTTGTCCTGCCTGCTCCAGCTCTTACACACATAAAATACACAAAACAGAAGTGAGCTTTAAGCTAGCAGCACTCACTGTCAAAACAACTATGTTTAAGTGTCAGTGTGTTGAAATCACTGTGTCTAAAGGCTGTGACAGACATTAAGTACAAGAAATAATGGGACGGATAAGGATCATTAATGGGCCAGAGCACCAGAGGAAATAGCACCCACCTCCCTCAGACAGCATGGGAAAGAAGAAGGGGTGAAAGAGATTTATAGTAGAGACCACAGAAGAAGAAATGAAGGAGGAGGTGCTCTGAATTTCAACACATATACATTCTTGAGCTTGGAGGTCCGCACAGTCAAAAATAAACTGTAACCAAATAGATTTTGTGATTATAACAAGACATAACATCACTCTCAATATTTATCTTTTTGCTTCCTTTTTTGTTACATCTTTTTACCGTAACTATTACTCTCATTACATTTTTGTAATAGTGTTGTGATTGTTTAACACAGTGCTTTTTCTTTTGATTCTCTCCATCAGGGGGATTCTGGCGGCCCTCTGGTGTGTAATGGAGAGCTCCAGGGTGTAGTGTCCTGGGGATGGGGCTGCGCTGAAGAGAATCGTCCTGGTGTCTATGCCAAGGTGGGTGCACTCAAGTTGTCTGTGTAAAAAGTAACTACTTTAGCTTTTAACAAATCTAAAACGATCCAACCTGCACGGGCATTTTGTTAGTTGAGAAGTAGAACCAACTACAACACTTCTGAAGGTGACATTATTTACTGCCATCTATTGAGGATTTTGTGAGTTTGTCTCATGCTTTGTGAAATGAATCATGTATTGAATTGTTGTTCAGATGGTTATATGCCATTATTTAAATTGAACTTTAAACTCCTGTACTGCAGTGAGAGCCTTAATTGATAACTAACCTTTGCAAAGCTCAGCTCTGTTGTGTCATAATGAGTCATACCTGAAGGTAATTTTGACTCAAAATTTAATATCTGAGGAAAGTATCTTCAGATCTTTGACCTTAATTATACCTGATTTATATATAAACATTTATCCGAGAGCAACATCCTAAAGTAGCCAATGTGTCCCCTCTGACTTCCAACACTCTTCTTGCATGTGTCACAATAATTTCTAAACCACACTAGGTGAATCTCATCTCATTTGCGCTATTAAATTATTCTCCACAGGTCTGCCAGTTCACTGACTGGATCCACTCCACTATGGCCTCTCACTGAAGTCCGTCTGTAGAGGAGAGATCAAATCTGTCTGCCGCTGCTGTTCATTTCATGTTAACTCACTGACTCTTTATTACATGAGGACAATATTTATACAGCTTTATTAACCAGTTCACGACTTCTTTGACTGTCTGTGGATTGTGTTTTAACAATGACAGTAAAATATTATCATGAGTAACAACTATAATCTGTCTTTGGATTTTTTTATATCAGTCTTTTACTATAACAGTGTGTGTAGCGGGAGTTCCTCAAGAGGAAAGCATTGAACTACCCTGGTTAAAGTTTTAAAAAGTTATAATAAAAATGATAACATAAAGCTCATTACTTTGAGGTCACACCAGTTTACAACAAAACTAACCTCTTTTCTGTCTCCTTTAAGCAGCCTTACCAGGTTTTGCATGTTTAGCCAATTTACAACAAATCATATATACTTTACATCAAAGCGAACATTATTTTATATTATAGAAATCTCATTTGTTCCCTACTGTTCCAGACACCTATTGTTCTAATTCTTTCTGTATGGTATGGGAATCTATTAGCACACTCTTGAAACTGGCCTTGTATTAGTTATGTAATTCATTCACTTTAACAGCATCACCTCACAACAACAAAGTGAATGCAGACTTAATGCTTACCATGATGGATTACGCAATGATAAAAAGTGTTAAGAAACGGATGGATGAACAGAAACGAATGGAACAATTGCGTGGATTCATAAAACAGATTACATCCATAAATCTAAAGCCGTTTCGCATGAATTTGACAAACAGACAGCAAATAAATAAATCATACGTGGTTTCTGGATATAAGGATCCAGGTCCTCTAAATACACTTGTATAATTTTTTAAAGATCACAATGATTTAAGGATTTATTTTTTACATATTCACAAGGTTTAGGTTCCCGTCCCTAAAATGACATCTTTGCACTTTGGTACATTTAATATCCTAAAGTGTTGTTTTGTAAGCCACTGTCCTACTGTCCTACTTTATAAATAAACTATCACTGCAGTGCTTTTACCTGAGTAGTATTTATGAGCACAGTTTCAACCACTTTCGGAAACAATTGTCATGAAAATATAAAATTCTCTTTAAATGTACTAAAATAATCCACGCAGTATCCATGTGTGACAGCAGGTGGCAGTAGCGTCGTGGAGTGTCACATGTAATAAACAGGAGGGAGACGCCGAGGAAGAGAAGACGAAGAAGAAGGCGACCATGTTGATTTAAAGGAAGAAGAAACACAATAGAGGCGATTTATTTCAAGAAAAATCTGTTACTAAAGCGAATTACAAAGGAAGTAGTTGATCAACCGCACATCGTGTACACCTTGCAACTTACCAGAGAAACTAAGGTAGGTTTGCGTTGGCACGGAAGCGTCCATTTTCCTTTAAAAAAAATCCGAGTTGTGAGCTGGCTAGCACATAGCTAACGTTAGCGAGTGGAGTTATTTGTGCTAAATTAGCCTCGAGGCTAACGAGTATGCTAATTGTGTCACATCGCGTTAACGATGGAAATACAAAGAACGCAACGTTAACGACGTGTAATATTGTAGTAGATACACTGTACACATACATTGTCATATTTCGTAATTAAAATCTCGTTAAAAGTCTGCGTGTGTCGAAGCGGCTCAGCGGTTAGTTAGCTTAGAGCTAACACTGGCTTAGCTTTAACTCAGTAGCTCAAATGTTGTTTCCCCCGAGACGCAGTAAGGTAACGTTAGCGCTGTTAGCTTATTGACTTATGAAGGAAGATGAGTTCGACCTAACATGGCCACACAGATGGTTTGAGTATTTTAAAGTTAATAAATGTTAACCGATGTGTAGAAAAGGTTTGGAAATATAATAACGTCATTAATTTGAAGTGGAAGTGAATGGAAACCCGAGCGGTTGAAGTACGAGCCGTCAGATTGTAGCTGAAGTAAATAAACTCAGAGTTAGCATAGTCATCAGCGACTTTAACCGACTTAGAGTTTATCACAATGTATGTTCTGTAGTTATTACATTTGTTTCGGGCAGATTTAGAGTCTTAACTGTAGGTCAGTTTTATTTTAAGTCCAGGCAGTTTGGGCTTCGCTAATCGGCCTCAGAAGATTTCCACCTGGCAGGTTCACCTGTGCAATCTCAAACCAAACCATTTAGCTAATTAGGCTAGCTGTTAAAGCCTGTCACTGTTGTGAGGGCTAGCGAGGTTTTGTTTGTTGTCAAAGTTGCAACTTACTTTTGTTTTCATTATTGCTTGATATCTCATCATCAATACTTGTTTAGTTTGTAACATGTCAGCAATGACAAGCACCCAGAGACAAAAATAGACATATTGAAATTGGTTTTGCAACTAAAAAAATAATATTACAGGGGTTTGCAAGGTTAGTAACATCATAGCTAAGGAGAGAAACATTTCTGCCACACAAAATTGTTTAATTTTTCAGACCACCTCGATAATATACCACTTTTCTTTTGCTGGAGTACAGGTGCTGAGATAGTAAAATGCAGTTTAGCAACAAATCAGAAGTGCAGAGTAATACACAAAGTATATATACAAAAAAATATAAAACTCTCCTTTACTGTGTGTATGGTTTTTATCTTTACAGGTGTCGAAAATAATTTATATTAATCAATCTGAGAAAGGAACATCTCCCTTTGTGCAACAGTTCACAACTCATATATTCAACATGTGTTGAGGTGTCATATTACATATTTTTAGACAGTCACAGACTCATCATAATTATTTGCACCTATTGTAGTAGTTAAGTAACCATTTAAGGTGTGTCTTAACTATAGTAGAATTGACTGTTGGCCAGACAAATCAGGCATCTGGGTGTAGGAAATTAACCCCTCAATTTCCTGACTTTTTTTTTTAAAGACCAAATTGATAAGAGACATTAAATGTAGATCAGCTGATAATGAAAATTGGTAGTTTGAGCCCCACTTTTGGTCTGATTAACAACTCCAGGATCTTAGTATTTGATTCGTAATATAAAACTGAGAAGGCGCTATAAATCTTTGCATTTTACGAGACAGAATGAAAAGATTTTTGGAACTTTTTATTAAATGAATTGCTTTAACAGGGTTCCAGATTGAAGTCAATTTTGTGTTGATTGCCTACGTGATTAATCAACAGTTCACGGTTTGTTTTAAAACCTTTTGGCTGGATTTTTTGTTTTTTAGGTTACAAGTCTGAGTTGTTGGCTGACTTTGAGGAGGCAGCGGGTTGATCACGGCCACACTCGCACACTTCACACACCGACCTGAAGACCTGTTGTTTCAGGAAAGAGAAGGTTGAACACCTGGAGGAGAGAGGAAACGCACACTGAGGACTCAAAAGGGGTTTAAAGCTTTTTGGCTTTGGACTAGATAACCCCTTGTACTTGTGAATTCAGGATCCAGTTTTTTTTTTTTTGTTTTGTTTTGTTTTTCACACAGTGGAGCAACATTTATCCACACAGTGGAAATAAACGAAGAGCATTACAGACTATATGATTTTGGGGAAAAACTTGTACAAAGTTGGACATCCTTTTTTTTCAAGGACAGGGATATTGAGCAACTCTGTGGACTCAAAGTGGAAAGAGGAAATATTGTTCAATTTAGAAACATAAGTTTAAGCGTTGAACTAAGATTATATTGAAGAGGCTGTTCCCCAAGTTCAGATTGCCTTAGTTGTTCTATTTCAGGACTTGAACCGCTTTGATACTTGTTCACATATAATTTTTCTATATTGTGGGCAAGTATATTCATGCATATGAATGCAAATTTCTCTTCATTTTGAAGAGCTCTTGTGTAAAGACGTGTTTTTTTGTTGTTGTTGTTTTTGTACGTCAGTCACTCTGTTGTTGAAGGGGACCGAACTGCACGTACATGTGTATATGTAAATACTACGGATTGACTCTTGTTGTAAAAGCTTTGGACTTAAAGAATAGAGAATATTGTTTGTTAATGCTTTATTAAACTTTTTTACTTTTGAAGAGAATTTTTAAAAAGAAAACCTAAGAGGCAAAAATCTAATACTTTGCAGAAAAAAAAAACTTAAGCAAGGAAAACAGGAAAAATGGCAACTGCCAGAACAGAAAACGTTGGCCCTGTCGTCATGGGACTGAACAAGCAGAACGGGCAGCTCAGAGGACAGACCAAACCAGCTTCAGTCCAGCCAGCACCCACAACTCAAGGAAAGGCTTTGGGTGCACCCCAGATAGCAGGTGGTGCCGCTCAGGACGGAGGAGGCATCAAGTTTGGAGATGACTGGAAAAAGAGCCTAAAGCTCCCTCCCAAAGACAACAGGGTCAAAACCTCAGTGAGTCCAACTTATTGATGGTTTCTCTCATCTTACTGTATCTTAAACCAGCTCTCTGCTGTCATCCTAACCATTCTGTGTCCACTGTAGGATGTGACATCCACTAAGGGGAATGAATTTGAAGATTACTGTCTCAAAAGAGAACTCCTGATGGGCATCTTTGAAATGGGTTGGGAGAAACCTTCCCCTATCCAGGTAGGCCTTTTCTTTTATGTGTGTGTNGCTTTTTGGCTTACTTTAACTCCATTCAAGTGTAGTGCTTAATAGCATTCAATACATTAACGTTTTCAGAGTCACACATGTGAAGCACCCTCAGCCTTTTTATTGAAAAGGTGGAGCTACAACACAGTGTCAGCAGGGTGTTCCCTGGACTATTTGAGACAAAGATGGCAAAGGCTGCAAAACATGCGTGGCATGCACTGCGCACACAATTTGTGCGTGCACCTTTTACAGTGACTACTTAAATGTTATGCATGGATTTGTGTTTTCTGGAGAGTAAACACGACATCCCATCAGCTGTGTTGATGAACCAGCTCTGTATTTTTGGCCATGCTGGTTCAGTGTCATTTGCACTGTGTGTCCTGTGCTGACTGTCAAATATGAAAAAGAGCACCAACAGAATTAAGTTTATTTCTACTCATTAGGTTATTTCTCAGTATTTCAGTTAATTTTGTAATTGGAGTCTTAGACTGACCCTCACTTTCTCCTCAACTGTCTCATCTGGCTGGCTAGTTTGTTAAGAAGGTGTTAGACCGTTGAAATTATGACCGTGTTTTAAACTTCCCCACACTGAGTTACTGTCCTAGTCTAAAGATATAAAAAATAACCTATTATGCCTCTATAATGTCTCTTTCCTCTTCTGTCTGAGGCCTAGTGTTATCAAAGATATACTATGCAGGATTTTCCTTTAAAAACAGTGTATAGACCCATACAGAAGAAATTCCTCTTCCTCATCACTTATGACCCACCAGAAGTGTGTGGTGGTGTATTAATCTGCAGACTCTTGTTCTCTGTGTTCGGGACATGACTGGGCATGTACCTCCAGTTGGC
Source organism: Epinephelus moara (assembly GCF_006386435.1). Lineage (NCBI taxonomy): Eukaryota > Metazoa > Chordata > Actinopteri > Perciformes > Serranidae > Epinephelus > Epinephelus moara. The sequence continues at coordinate 40,713,059 of NC_065527.1, read as the reverse complement.
TTTTACTTTCACTTTCATGAGTGAGTTTGTTGACAAACAGTAACGACAATCCTGTATAGTAAACCTGTTAAAAGAATGCCGTTAACTTTCTTATGGGACAGATAATTGTTTATTTCTCGGGCCACAGGGACATAATTAGAAATGTTTTGATACTACTAATAGAGGCAAATATGCCTTTTGCTGCTGCAGTAACTACAGTAACCGCATCAATGCTGCTGCATGTGCAACATATTTGGGAGACACATGCTGTGATCAGACAGACTGTAGAACAGTACAACAATATGTGTATTTATTTATTCAAAATATAAACAAATAAAGTATGTATACTATAATAATGTCCAGTTTGGATTAGTTAAATAGACGAAACAGGAATTTCTGCTTTTGAAAGCAGTTGCTACTAAAAGTGTGTTTTGTTTTGTTTTTTTAAAAAAAAAAGCCTTTGCGTCTTGTTGGAATTGTCGACCAATTCAATAAAACAAATATGGCCCACTTGGAGTTAGATAAGCAGGGATAACCCTGGTCAGTGGTCGAGTGCAAAAACCATTACGTGGATGAGAAATTTGTCGCAACATTACGATTAAGTATGATACCACAGTGCAGTCACACAATGAGACTTAATATATTATTTTTGTTTCCTTGCAGGAGGAGAGCATTCCCATCGCCCTGTCTGGACGGGATATTCTGGCTCGGGCCAAGAATGGAACAGGAAAGAGTGGAGCCTATCTCATCCCACTGCTGGAGAGAATAGACCTGAAAAAGGACCACATACAGGGTGAGACACTGCCTGCAGCTTCATACAGCTACCTTTCCAATGGAAGCTTTACTCTCTCGTCCTCTATCCTTTACCAGCAACCTCACTTCTGCCTCTTGGTCATCATGCTCATTTTTCTTCTCTCATGCTTCCTTTCTTGTCTCCGAATCTAAACTAATATGTACCGTAACAGTGTCCCTCCTAATATTGTCCTGCCTTAAATCTGTTTAGCCTAGTAGTTGTCTCTGTGAAGTCTTTAACCATCCACCAACATTGTAATCTGTACATTTTCATGCCCTAGCACTTGTCATGGTGCCCACCCGTGAGCTGGCCCTGCAGGTGAGCCAGATCTCCATCCAGATCAGCAAACACCTGGGGGGAGTCAAAGTCATGGCCACCACCGGGGGCACCAACCTGCGAGATGACATCATGCGTCTGGATGAGACCGGTAAGAAGCCTCAGTATCTCACTGACCTACTTCATGGCATTTTGTCCAAAAAGGGCGACTACCTACTGCACACACAGTGTCATGCTGACAAATATCAGAAATAAATCAGGGCTGCACCTTGGAAATCAGAGATTAGAATTGTCAGAGATCCCTCAGATACCCCCTTTTTTTGCCAGTCAGTGTGCTGTGTGTGAGAACATTTCCACCATAAGGCTCTAAGATAATGTTATTCTCTCTCTGCTGCTTGAAAGCAGGGAATTTACAGCCCACAGATACTTAATACGACACAGTCTCGGGCTTTTGTTTGATGTCTAGTGTAAGAAAAATAATGTTGTACGTTCCCGATCTGAGCGCAGTCAGCTTGTTTACTATATTGCATGAATGCCGCTGTTATGCTGAACCTGCTGAGCCCCGGTCAAACTTTTAAACTTTTTATTTTGGGGGGGGGGGGGGAGAGATCATTGAAAATGTGTATTAAATGGCTTCATCTGAGTCGACTGACATAATTGTGAGTCTGCATGTTGTTGAAGTCAGCTTGTGTTTAATAAATGCACCTTTCTGATACTTTTTAACAGTGCACTTTAATGAGGTTAATGGTACACTAATGTTTCACGTTTTCTCTCCTTTTTTCCACATCAGTGCATGTGGTCATCGCCACGCCTGGTAGAATCCTGGACTTGATAAAGAAAGGAGTGGCAAAAGTGGATAGGGTCCAGATGATGGTGATGGATGAGGTAAACATGAATAAAACTATAACAATGATAATAAATCTGCTCATAATCAGTAGGATGTGTTTTCAAATGCATCATGCTATTTCATTCTGCAGCTTTGCCTTCTCCGTGTTAAATTGTGTCTGCTTCCTCTCAGGCGGATAAGCTGCTGTCTCAGGATTTTGTGGTGCTCATCGAAGATATCATCAGCTTCCTGGCCAAGAACAGGCAGATCCTGCTCTACTCTGCAACCTTCCCCATCAGCGTGCAGAAGTTCATGGTGAGTAGTCGGCTAATTGCTGCACCACTCAGCCAGCCCGATGGCTCGAGGCCATTTGGCACCGCTTGGTTCACACTGCAGACCAAGCTGTTCTCACACGGTGCCCAGATCTGTGTTTGTGTTGTCTGTTTAGTTTTCCAGGGCTGTCCTCGTCTGAGGCATTTCAGCCGACAGTCACAGGATTTGATTTTTTAGATTCTGTAGAAGTCTTTTACAATGTTCTTTGGAGTTATGCTGATGGATATTTTTTAAGAACTACGTAAATACTTCTGATTTCAGTTAAGCAGAGCCGATATTAAACTCCTGCAGTACATTGAAAAAAATAAACTGACCAAATTGAATTGAATGAAGTCTTTAATGCTAGAATATTTATCAAAACTTTGCCGTCTACTTGCTGTCTGAGCTTTTAATTGCACACTCTAATCTATTTATTCTCCATGTGTCCTTGCTGTAGGCCAAGCACCTTCAGAAACCCTATGAGATAAACCTGATGGAGGAGCTCACTCTGAAGGGCATTACTCAATACTACGCCTACGTCACGGAAAGGCAGAAAGTCCACTGCCTCAACACACTGTTCTCCAGGGTAACTGACTCCCTCCATATTCACCGTCCATGCATTTTAAACTGCCAGCCTTGCAGAAAAGCACTTCTTCTCGTCCATGTGTTGATACTATATAATAAATATAACTGGCCTGAGTGGTCACATGGTACAACTTTGCATTTTTAGTTGTTGGAAAAATCTAGTTTGTTAAAGTAACTATGGTAGCATCCAAGGGTAGGAATTTGTTAATCTTAGAACATCTTTAATAACCACTGGACACAAGGTTGATGTAGTGATCCGTAACATATTCTTTTTTTCCTCTCTCTCCGTCACAGCTTCAGATCAACCAGTCGATTATCTTCTGTAACTCCACTCAGAGGGTGGAGCTCTTGGCCAAGAAGATCACTCAGCTGGGCTACTCCTGCTTCTACATCCATGCCAAGATGATGCAGGTGAGGACAAGTGACCGCTGAGAGAAATGTTGCCTTTGGATGTGTGTTTTTTAATATTTTCAAACGCTGCATGATTATTTTCACAGCTCCTTAAATAGTCTTAAAAGGCATTGAATTCAATAATCCAAAAATTAGGCTGGTATTAAAATGTCTTAACTCAAAATCTTAGGCTTCGGAAGGAGGATTTAATGAATTCTGTTTTTCTGGTGTTGTATTGTAAAAGCATCTATTTTTTTTTAATACCTCTTGCATAATTGTATGACATGGACTAGTGCAAATGAAAATTCAATGAAAACTGACATTTTACCAAGATTTCATGGAATAGCTGTAACCGGTACGAGGCAATATATGTAAGGCTCAGTGTATTTCATGCAAAATGTTTTTTAAACTCAGCATGACGGAAATAAAGGCAGTGGGATCCCACATGCTGAATGAGAGACACACAATTGCCAAGAAAATTTGTCAGCAAAGGCCAAGTGTTTCCTTGGTCTCCTCCTCCCTCGTCCTCCACCAGGCACAACATTTGGGCAAATTTCATCCTGGCTTTAAAAAGTCTAAAACAGTCTTACATCTAACCTTTCTTAAACTGTAAGAATCCTGTGTTTTAAATATGATTTGAGCTGATAAGAATTATATTCATTTCCGGGGCGTCCTGATAGCTGAACGGTTTAGGGGTCTTGGTTGTATTTAGTCCACCCTCTCTCTGTTAGCTGTCATTCTGTAAGCTGAGTACTGAAGGCAAAGTGTCCAAAAATCTTTACTGTACCTTTGAATGTGTTGGTTGTGTTTTTAGCTTTTCGTCTTGTTTGTTTTCAGGAATACAGAAACCGTGTGTTCCACGACTTCAGAAATGGACTGTGCAGAAACCTGGTCTGCACTGGTGAGTGTCTGTTAAATACTCACACATCTTTAGTTAGTTATCTGATGTGATACTCAAATTTTCTGTTGTCTTCAATATAGATCTCTTCACCAGAGGTATTGACATCCAGGCTGTCAATGTAGTCATCAACTTCGACTTCCCCAAGAATGCTGAGACTTACCTCCATCGTATTGGAAGATCAGGTACACTGTGTTCTCCTTAATGTGCATTGCTGCATTATCTTAAAGCTTCACTGTCACATTTATGGGAAGTGGGTTGAAAACAGCATTTAGAAGAGAAAAGCAAAGTCATGATGAACATTACAGTACAAACGCACCAAGAATCTGTAGCTTCTAGTAATTCAATGTTTGTTGTTCAAAGAGATGCATTAAGTAATGTGTTTGTGTTTACCTGTTCTTCCTGTGCGATGACATACGTTCCGTTCCATCTGCCCTGTTTGTTCTTCACTGTGGTAATCTTTTGGCAACCTTACAGGACATCCGAAATGGCTTTCATTCTACTATTATTTGGACTAACACTGCAAAGCCAGTCTTGTTTAAGAATAGATAAAAGAAATATGATGGGTAGAAGACGTCACAGTGAATTCTTAGATTTAAGTCCGGGTAAAGTCTCCTCACGTTATACATGTTAGAAAATACCTGCTGAAATAATGTGAGAAGACTGAGGCCGTTAAACATTTTTTGAGTGGGCCAAAACTCATGGTTCAATGGCGCACTGGAGCCATCCGCAACATAACCCCTCCCTCATTATGTAAAAACTACATTATCACTAACATAGTAGCCCTCTTGACATGTTCTCTCACTCTCAGGGAGGTTTGGTCACTTGGGTTTGGCCATCAACCTGATCACATCAGAGGACCGCTTCAACCTGAAGGCCATCGAAGACCAGCTGGTGACCGACATCAAGCCCATTCCCAGCAGCATCGACAAGAGCCTCTACGTGGCCGAGTTCCACTCGTCCAGTGCTGACTGTGACGTGGAGGAGATTGAGGAGAAACCAGGACGCCAACAGGACAGCACCTAAAACAGGTGAGATGCTTTGAAATATTTTTTTTATTTTTTTGGTTTTACTGCATTAAAAATGTGAGATCCATCTTCTAATCTGAGTTTTATGTCTCCGCCAGGACAGCAGGACACACCGGGCTTTTGCACAGACATCAGCGCTTGCACACAGGCTTCAGGAACCTCTTTAGTTTCACATTTCTCACTTATTTTCAGAGCCTGTCAAATGGATGTAAAGGCCCTTTTTTTTTTTTTTTTTTTTTCCCCCCCACAAAGAGAGCTGCCTCATTCTTTTTTTTTTTTTTTTAATTAATTGAGAAACGATATTGTTTTGCACCAAACTCAGAATGGACCGTGCATCCTGCGTATGAGCTCAGCGTGATTTTCCTAAAATGTATCTCAGATAGACAGCACTTCCTGTCGAAACTGAAGCCGCAGTGCAAATGAGTATCAAAGCTGTTGTGAACCAGTGTTCTTGGAGACCGTTTTCATCTTCGGCAGTGAGGTTGGTCTCTTTTTAATGTTACAATGGTGCACTTACACCAGCCATCATTCTGTCCACTTACACTGTTGTCGTCACTTAAGTGCCTTACTTACTCCCATGTGCACTCATCCATTCATAGCCTGCTGTCTTCTGTCATGCAGCAGAGTACGAGCACAAATCAATGAATTTAGTAGTAACCCGACTTTATTTAAACATCCGTTATGCAAGGGAAAAAGACAACACACGCACTCTCTCTGTCCTGCTGAGAGGTGTGTTGAAACACGGCTCCTTAAAAACCATCCTGAATGTGAACGTTTATTTTTAATGTGAACGTTGCAATAAAAAGGGCAGCTTTATTTAAATACTGCGTGACTGTTTTTCCCTCTTCACCGTGAATAATACATGAGCAGAATTAATACGAGGAGACGGCTAAAGACACAAGCCCCCGTACTGATTCATGGATGTAAGCCTGCAACCACACAAACAGCATGATAGATGAACAGCAGCCTCATGCTGTTACATTATGGCTGTTGCTGGGGCGTTTGCCCACGGACAGCTTATGTCTGGAGGTTCTTATACATAAATAATCATATTGGGCTGGTGAATACTGTAAACCCATTGGCCGCTGAGGCTGGTAGATGACAAACTGGTTTCCTCCCCTGCATGCTGCTGCAGCACAGGACTAATGCATCAGAGGCTGGTTCACAACAGTTTTGATAGCAACATTTGCCGTTACCTAGCTGATACACAATCAGCAGGTCCAAGGATAACACTGAATTTGTGGACGTTGGTGCAAAACAATAGTTTCTATCATTTCCCCCCGAGTTTTTCACATTCAGTTTAACAGTGTGGAAATGCAAGGTGGATTCAATAACAGGTGCGTTTTTGCAAATCCTTATGTAAAACTTTCTTTTTAAGCCCCTTCATGACAAAATTGAAGTGGGTGAATGTATTAGTTGCCAATGTGAATACTCTCAAGCCCAGTGGTTGAACGCCAACCTCTCATAGTTGACATTTATATTGCTGCTGTTGCATGACAAACTCCTTTGGGCTTTATTTTTATGAAACTATATACTGGATATGAGATGGTTTCATGGACCACCACGTGATGAAACCTGCTCAGTCTGTAAAGGACTACATTGATCTTCAATTGAACTATGACTAAAATCAGAAAAGTCTTTCCACAGCAGCAGCAGCAGCGATATCTTTTTTTGTTTTCCCCAGCACAGCTTTGTTTCCTAATGATAACAATGTGAGGAGTGGGCTCTGTGTTTGAAAGCAAAATTGTAGCATTTCTGAACAGGCAGCTGTGACTTCTTTGTTTTTGTCCTCCCTTAACAGAGCATCACTAACGATAAAAAAAAAGACATAAAAAAGAAAGTATTTTTGCTTTTAAGATTTATTTTTGATGTTGCTTAAAGCAAAGAGGGGAGGGAGGGGACTGTGAGGCTTTAGCACTGGGGAACTTGAGGTTTTTTTGGGTGGGTTTGCAGAAGCCAAGTGTTTATCAGATGCTCTCTGGGCATCTGGAATCTTTCCTTCTCTCTGGTACTTAAAGCAAATACAAAAGCTTTGATTTAAAGTTGTTTTTCCCCTCAAAAGTACACAAAAGACCTTGTTTTCTTTAAGTGCCAGAGAGAGTATTAAGTTATACAAGAGAGAGTTTCTGGAAAGTGTCGAAGCACCGTGATCTTCTCGAACCTGCTCCATGTGTGCGCGTAACGGATGATCAGAGTGCTATGATTTGTTCTCAGCAACTCGATCCTTTTTCCACTAGGGCAATCTTTATACGAGGTGTTATGAATCATTTTGAGGAAACAAAATTGTAAGTGATTCATTGTTTACACTAGTCGTTTACAATTATACGAAGAAAAAAAATAAGAAAATACTTTGCTTCATGAGGTCGGAGGAGGTTGAATATTTTTGTTCCTTTTTTTTCCTTGAAATAGATTTTCAGGATTTACATTGAAGCAAAACCAAAAAAGGAGAATGTCGTATGAGTGTGTGTAAGAGAGAGACATGTAGGTGTGTGAGTGTGAGAGATAAAGAGTGATGTGCAGGCGACTGTTTGAATGGTGTGTGTGTGGGTGTGTGTGTGTTTTGAGTGAGTGAGAAAAGGTGTGTGTGGGGGTGTGTGTGTGTGTGTGAAGCTGTGACAGGCTGAGTTTGTTAACAATCATTATGTTTACATGCAGCTTCAAGTTAACCAGAAAATCAGATAGTTTGGAGCCAGTTTGGTTACTGGTGTATAAAACTGGTAATTTGGAATAAGAATAAAACTTTTGTCGACAGTTTGAGGCTGCATGTAAGCATAATTTATGTTTGTTTGTTTTTTCTCTGTGTTTTCATGTGCAGACTCGTCATGTGTTTTGTTGGGGGTGTACGATGTCTTAAATATCAGTATGGATGATGTCAGGGATGTGATGTTTGTTTTTTTGTTTCATTTTCCATCTCCCTCTTCCTTCAGAAGCTCAAGTTTGTGGCATAAATCTCATTTATAATGACAGATGTTCATTTTTTTTTTTTTTTTTTATTTTTTGGTTCTTTTTTGATGTTTTATGTCCCTGATCACGTCCCTGACAGTCATTCCATGAACTCCTTTGTGACCGAAATAGCAGCAAAGATAATATATTTATAGCTGAGCCTATCAAAATCAAGTGGGGAGAGATGTGGAATTTGTCACATTCATGTTATTTTTAAAGAGGCGACATTAAAAAATCACCACCTGGCTATTGGTTATTCGACGTTATCTAAATTTTTTTGCCTGGAATTGACTCTGTTACGCCTTCAGTTATTTGTAGCTCCAGCCGTAGCTTATTAGTTATGATAACAGTTTTATTACACACAATACAACTGATGACTGGAGCTACAAAACTGAGCCCTAAGTTGTAATAAACCATAGTAAACGTTTGCATCAGTGATCACAACGGAGGTCATGCTGAATGCAGTTATGAATGTCGATTCTGTCATCTGGTGTTGTTGAGACGTCTTCGTCTGTCTCTGTGTGTGTGCGCACTCTGGCCTGTTGAGTCAGGAGTGTTGACAGGGGTGGGTGGGATATTTGTCAAACTTTGAAAAGGGTAACTGTTAAAAAAAAGAAAAAAAGATTTGAAACAGGTGAGGAGTTGGATGCAAAATTTGGGGATTCTGCAAATTCTAAATTGGTGGAAATTTAAAAAAGAAAAAGAAAAGCAATACCTTGACTTAAAACTAGTATTAATGGCTGATCTACCCCTAATATCTCTACTGTGCATAGCTGAATTGAATTGGAGCTCTTAATTTGCTGCACTAATGTAGACTCACCCACGCTTCAGGCCGTTTCAGCCAAACATAATGACGAACTCAGCAGAATTGTTGCAGTAAGCTGAAGTCACAGCAGTATTTCCCCTGCAGCGTGGATAGAAATCAGAGGAATTGGCTCTCAAATTTTTTGTTTTAATGTAGCTGAGGATAAAGTTGCAATTGCAGTATTTTCTCTACAACAACACGGACAGGAAGGAGAGGTGAAACAGTGATTCTACTTGGCTCACAAAAATGTTGTTTCAGTCGATTCCTCATACTTAAACTCTGTTTTCTTTTCAAAAAATACCCCGGTCGTCACTTTTTTTTCTCCTTTGAGTTGAGTCTTATCTGTACTGATTGGTACCGTGGTGGCCCTGCTTCTCCCAAAACAATTGTCAGCCCCATGTTCAAGTGAGTTGCATCATTTTGGACTTTAATTGTAATAACCTAAAACCAGACTCCATGTTTTTTGGATGTCTGTTTATTTTCCTTCCCTCGCTGTCCCATGATTTCCTTTGTCAAACCATTAGAATAAAACACAGTAACGATCAGGTGGTACCAGAAAAATATAATTCTTGCATTGTTTTGTTTTCCTTAAAAAATGCATTGAAGAGGCACAAGGTTTGTGACCGGCTTGTGCCGATCACTCTGTCCTCTACTGTTGTAACGTGGAAATACATGCAGGGGTTAAAATTCAATAAATTGAACTGAAATTTAAGTTGCCTGGTGTTGTCCTCTGTTTCATTACTTTGACACTTGATTCAAATACATGATGTGGTCTGTAAGTCGTAAGAAATCTTGAAATCTACCACTGATCCTAATATTGTCTTTTGACTGTACACTTGCACTTCACTGTTGGCAAAATGTAGATTAAGCTAACTCACTCTAACAACCACACATAAAACCTACCTCTGCACGGGACCACATGCACACTGCTTGCCTGCAATGCTTGAATAAAACAAGGATGATTTGACCATAAATTGGTCCTGAAATAGGTTTTGAAAAGGTATTTAGAAGCATTAAATTTAAGTGTCTGGCAAATGCTCAAAGCTGGGATACTAGGTCTGCACCAGAGCCAAAAGGTTTTGCTGTCAGTTGTTTTCTAATCTGAAAATTTAGCATAATTTACTGTTAATAAACATAATGTTATTTAGGAATATTCAACACGTGTGTTATATTCTTGTTGGCAGTTGACTGTCATTGGCTTTCTTCTCATGCTATTTTTACATTGTACCACAGGTGTGCACACTAGTCCCTCATTAGACTGTACAGTGAAAACATGAGGGCTCTGTGGACCCTGAACGCAGCTGCTGCGTTTAACTGTGGCTGAATAAAGATGGAGGCGCTGTTGTGTGTAAGCTAAAAATAAACAAACTGTATTTTAGGAACGTTAGGACTTTATCTACAGACCCTCAGGCTGTTGTTGACCTTGACGGTATTCCTTCATAACGTTTTACTTCTACGATGTCGAAGCTCTCCGCCAATCGCTAAGCTCAGAATCAAACGTCCCGCCCCTCTGCATTCGATTAGCCAATAGCGTGTGCGTAGAGACATGATGTCATCGACACAAAACGACGCCTTCGATTCGTCAGACACATAAAGTGACTGACAGCTGTTTTAGCCAATCCTTTCTCAGTGTCATGGTGCAGCATCCAATCATAAAGCGTCTTGAGGAAATAGGCGGGGCCCTAGCGTCGCCCATGTCTTCTTCTTTGGTGCTAGCCGATTCAACTTCCGGCTGCATCGTCCTCTGGAAATCACAACGTGAGTAGCTTTCATTCGCCAGCTGTTTTATAAAACGAGAGGTTTAACTAGAAATGTATGAACATATTAGCTGTTTTCCAGCAGTCGAAGTCTCACTGAGTGGTCTGTGTTTTCCTTCAGCAGCAGCAGCCGTTTGTTTTAATGCTGTCAGCTGCTGGTTGGAAGCTAGCTAGCTAGCTTAGCTAACTTTTCATGCTGGCTTGTAGGTGAGGCTGGCTTCATTCAAAACATTAGACACATCTATTAAAGACAGCAGTTAGCGACCACTATTTTCTAACTTATCTCTGCCACATAACATAAGTGTTACTTATTATCAGCTGGTATGTCGTGTCTGCTGATGCTCTGACATCATATGAATGAGCATGAGCTGTGTGAAAGGTTAAAGGGGCATTCCACCGATTATACACATGGAGATCAGTTTAATTATTATGGCAGGTTTTACTCAGCCTGAAGCCTGTGACACAGTTTAGTGTCTTCTTTTGCTGTGTGGGAAGCTGTCTAACTTCTGAGACGATGACAAATGATGTCATCTGGATGTTTCCAGTCCTGACATTGTTACACGAGATAAAAGGTACAGTGATGGATTTAGGAGCATATGTTGGGAAAGATTTAATATAATATTCATAACTGTGTTTTCACTAGTGTAAAATTACCTGAAACTAAGAATCATTGTGTTACCTTACAATGAGTAGTTGTATATAGATTTGGAGCTGGTCCTTTCCCAGTGATGTTGTTTCTATAGTAGCCAAGATCGTGCAACTCAAACATTGGGTTTAAATAGAGCCTTTTGCATTTTTACATCCACTACCATAGTTCTGCTACACGCTTGGCACACAGGAGAAGTTTCAGTTGGTTGCCATCTGCAGCCTCACCAGTAGATGCTGAAAAATCCTGCACACAAGACCTCTGACATAACTACCAGTTTCTGACTTGTTAAACAGCATTCACATCAACATCCGATGATTCTGATAACTTAATTTAGACCAAAAAACTGTTTTGAGGTGTTAAATATCTCTCTTCCATCCCAACTATCCATCCTTCATATGCACCTTGAGAAATGACCAACCTATGATCCATATTGTCATTCTTATTTATATTCTTAGCATTGTGTGTGCTGATATTTTATATATCTGTTAATTGATTTGTTATACTTGCACCTTTATTCATTTTACTTTATTTGTACTCTTTTCTACTTTATACTGCAACTCTTGCACAACAATTCCCCTCAGGATAAATTAAGTGCTATCTCATATGATCTTATCAGGGCATGAACACTGCTCCGTAGATAAAAAAAATATATATAACTGAAGGTCTGCATAACAATTTGTTACATGTGGACTTTGAATGACATGGCTGTTAACCAGGTATGAAGGTCTAATTGACATGTGAAATTGTAAAGTTGGTGGACTCACAAGAGACAGGTTTACAGAAAATAAACTGCTATATCTTTTATTCCTCAGTGTGGGTCCAGCCAAAAAAAAACAATCTGTAGTCTACATTTGACATAATGCATCCTAATAGTGTCTTCAAATTGCTTTGCACTCTTGGGTTATCTGGCCTACCTGCATCAATTACACTGTTACTGATGAGGTTAAGTGTAGCAGCCACCAGTACCCTTAAATCTTAAGCTCTCAGCTCTAAGTACGTTGCTTTAATATTATGTTTATATAATGTGTTGATGTAACTGCAAGTACTCAAATATTCTCTTTTGGTTTTAACCTACTCACTCATTCTGTCTCTTGCTCTGTCCCTAATTTCTCTCTGCCAGAATGGGCAGTGTTTTGGCTGCCAGCTCCCCCAACCCTCCACCACCTGCCACTGGCGGTGCTGCTGCTGCTCCTGGGCTGACGGTCCCACCAGGCTTTGGGATGCCTCCAGTCTCCCCAGTTATACCCCCTACTGGAGCAGCCTCAGGACAGCAGCAGGAGGCAGAAAACCCTTTGCCAAACCCGGGTGCATTTGATGAGTGTCATCGCAAGTGCAAAGGTAAATGGAAATAATTGACTAAGGCCTCTTGAGTCAAGGTTAAAGAAGTCACAGTCTCTGATACACGAAATAATTTATAATTAGAGACCTGTTTTACCTGGATTTGCTTTCCAGTGTGTCTGATCTGCATCCATGTTTTTCTTCTCAGAGGTTTTCCCTATGCAGATGGAGGGAGTCAGGCTAGTTGTCAACAAGGGCCTTAGCAACCACTTCCAGGTCAGTTAATTATTAAATCAGAATTTTTTTGACTACATCTCAAAAGCTCAACTCTCAAAACTGATAATTGAACCAGACCAAGGAAAGTGAACCATAAATGTCTTAATTGTGTTATTTTTAATGGTGTATTTTTAAACTCTTTTTAAGGTGAATCACACAGTGCTGCTGAGCACCATGGGAGATTCCACCTACAGGTTTGGTGCTACATATGTTGGAACAAAGCAGACAGGTCCAGCAGAGGTACGCTGCAGTAAAGTCACTGTGAATCCCATCTGTGAGACATTTCTGTGTTCTTTACATACAAACTGTTAAACAAATGTTCTTTGTGTTCAGTTTTTTCCAGTCATGGTGGGGGACATGGACAACAGTGGCAGCCTTAACGCCCAGGTCATCCATCAGATCTCCAACAGAATACGATCCAAACTGGCCTTCCAGGTAAATCTCAAACATTATTTTCCTTCTGTTGGACCTTTTAGTACCGTTAGAACTATAATATGCTTATTTAATTTCTCTTGATTTCTCTTACTGTGTATAATATTAACTGGAACTAGGCCAATAAATCTGCCGGCCTGGTTTTAGTTTATTGCTGATATCAGTGCATGTCTTGGCAAGTAAGTGACAAGAAATCACATTACAAAAATGCCAAAGATATTTAACCAAATTTAGAAGCAGTTGCATCATTACAAATTTTGTCCACCAGAGGCCACTGTGGACTTTATTTTTACAGTGTAAAATGTCTCTCTCATTATCTGTCTTGGTTACATTTGGAAGTAACCCAATTAAAAGGATTATAAGCAGAAATGATTGTGTATAAAAAAATGGGAACCAGCTGATGTGTCAGTGTCAGATTTGTTGAAGTCTCAGGTAAAGATATTAGTGTCACCCTTAAAAGTCCAGTATACAGATCATTGTGTTAACTTTGTCAAAATCTGTGATGTCCTCAGACACAACAACACAAGTTCATGAACTGGCAAGGCGATGCTGAGTTCAAGGGAGAAGATTTCACTGCAACGGTCACCCTTGGAAACCCAGATGTCATTGTCGGCTCTGGTAGGTCTTCAGTCAAGATTTTTTCATCTGAAGACTGAAGTTACTTTTAGGGTTGTCAAAAGTATCGATACTCTGAAAAGTATCGATACTCAAACGCTGGATCCGGATACAATACTAATTTACAAAAGTATCGATACTAACAGTGCACACCATCTCAGCGCTTGTCGGGTACGCGCGACGGGTCCGACGGACACGCACTGTGCAGGCAGTGTCTTGCAGGCACAGAGACCTCGCTGCAACCCAGCTTGTTGTTGTCGCTGTGCATGCATGCACACATTTCTGTTGCTGTAATATGGCCAGCGCGGCTGCAGGAGGATCAGAGCAGCCAGTTTTGGTCAAAAATGATAAAGGAAAAGGCGCTCTTTGGAAAAATTTAGTGAAGTGAACACAGCACGCTGCAGATGGCAGGTACAGCCCCTCCCCTCACTAGCAGCTGAACAGCTGGTGTCGCCAGCATCAAACTAAAATATAACTTCTAACGTTAATGTGGGAGCTAAGCAGAAAACTTTATCAATCATGCCCGTCTGTAACGTTAATAGACAATGTTAGTTTAACAGGACAACACAATTATGTGTGTCTGAAAAGTTATCTTAACTGTAAAGTCACAGATTGAAGCTGAAAAAACGTTTGGTTTCTCCCGTAACCCCTGGTTCTCTGATCACATAGTGAGGTAGAAACATCCTGAGCCTAAACTACCAACTCTATTTGATCAGCAACGAAAATATGGTGCCAATTCACCAGAAGCACAGAAAATAAACAGGGCTGTAGATAAATACATTTGTATGGACAGATCTTATTTATTTTGGGGGGATTTTTTGTTTTTATCAGTGATGTTACTGTTCTGATCTTAATTTAAAAAATGACATGCCTCTTAATTTTTTGCTGCTGTATCGAGTATTGAATATTTTCCTGGGTATCGATATCGAGTTTTAAATTTTAGTATCGTGACAACCCTAGTTACTTTATGTCCTTAAATTTTATAGGATCGTTTTTAATGTTCTGAATGTAATTTAACCGACATAAGGATTTGTTCTGAACCTGAACACCTCTTGTTGTCCGCCTGTCAGGTATTGTTGTAACACACTACCTCCAGTCCATAACGCCGGCTCTGGCTCTGGGAGGGGAGCTGGTTTACCACCGCAGGCCGGGAGAGGAAGGCACAGTGATGTCTTTAGTCGGAAGATACACAGGTGAGACTCAGGTTATTATGAGCAGGTTGGATCCAATGTACTTGGACTTTAAGGGAAACTGTGTCCATTTTCAAAATTCAAACATGTTATCCTTATGGTCTTAGACAAAAATATTAATACACACGAACAACTCTCTCCTAAATTCAAAAACTAAAGTGCAACAGCTCAGATTTGTGATGTCATCACAGAGTCAGGAGCTGCTTTATCGACAGTGAATCGGAAAAATGTTATAGATGACACTGAGAGCAGCCAGGGGAATGTTCTCAGTGAGTTCTGTGAAATGCGAAAATGATTAGTTGATTCAAAACACACATTAAACACACATTAAACACACATTAAATATGGCTTAATAGAGACAATTTCAAACACAAGTACACAAATCAGCTTCACTATAACTTACAGCATTCACAGACAAACACATGTCTTTATCTGGGCACATTTTCCCAACAAATACAACATGCTAACATTATTAGCACAAGCCTATGGCATTTTACATTGTTTAAATTAGCCTAGCAGCTAGCGATCTTTTCCTCTTCTCATATAAAACCAGGGACAACAGCAGCATTTAACAAAGGTAACGGCACACAGTTTGGCTCCATTGCAACTCATAAAGTTCACTGACAAAACAACTGTCATGCTAAACACGTTTCCAAACAAATATAACATGCTAACATTATTAGCACAAGCCTATGGCATTTTGCATTGAGGGAAATGGTTTCAGCTCACAAAAATAGACAGGAGGTCTGAGTCGCCGTGACATGTAGTCACATTTCTAGGGAGGTACACGTCAGGCTACACTGTAGGCTCTGCATCGACATGTAGCCTAGGCCGTAGCTACGATGTCGATTCAATGCAGAAGTATAAATTCCACATTACTTCTCTGGTTTCTGGCTTTGAGAGAGAGTAGCTCATGTTCACTTATATTGATTGAACTTTCTTTGGCCATGGAAATAACATATTAGAATTCTTTATTATTTATTTTATTTATTTATTTATGTTCCCCTTTAATGAGTCCATTTTTTTTTTTATTTGGTCAAACTATTATTGACTTGAAGTCCCTCTGTACAGGCAGTAACTACATTGCCACACTGACACTCGGCTCAGCGGGGGCTCATGCTTCATACTATCACAAAGCCAATGACCAGGTAACCTTTTTAATTGTTTGTCAGCCTTGGTTAAAATCCAGTACAACAGTTTGTAGCTTTTGTTTGTCTTTTGATTGGAAGAGCAGGTCAGGTGGTCAGTAAAGCCTCCGTATTTGATAATTATATTAAAGAAGTGAGTGAACGCGCTCTGTTCCGGGTGTGGTTTTGCATGTTTCATAAATCTGCATTCATCAGGATCTAACTCTCTGCTGCTCTTCAACAGTTGCAGCTCGGCGTGGAGTTTGAGGCGAGCACCCGCATGCAGGACACCAGTGTGTCGTTCGGCTACCAGCTAGATGTGCCTAAAGCCAATTTACTGTTTAAAGGTACGCGGTGTACGCTCTTTAAGGAGAGAAACACTTAACATTAATCACCATAGTAATGTTACTGCACAGGGAGCTATACAAAGACTGACTTTTTTTAACCAGAGAAACCTCTTAAACTGTAGAGTTTTGCATTTATATAAATAAAACAGGACATTACAAAGGCACACATATCTGCAGATAGTTTTGTCAGTCTTTTATTAAATCTAATATTCTGTCTGCTGCTCTTCCTCCAGGTTCAGTTGACAGTAACTGGATAGTCGGTGCAACGTTAGAAAAGAAGCTGCTCCCGCTGCCGCTCTCTCTGGTCCTCTGCACCTTCCTCAACCATCGCAAGAACAAGTTCCAGTGTGGGTTTGGCGTCACCATCGGTTAGACTTGACTGAGCGGCGGGCGATCGACCCGCAGACTGACTTCACAGAACGGACAGACTCACTATGGAACAAGCAGACTATGCCATGTACAACACTGTGTGTCCCATCACTTCGACCTGTCACTCCGTTCAGCCATCATCATGTTATTGGTTTCATCAGATGTGGTGAATAGAATGTAATAACATAAATCTAATGCATTTAATCCTGTCAGATTAATCGCCTGAATGATCAGAAGTGAAACAAATAATGTGACTGGTCAGGACTGTGTTGACTGTGGACTCCCGACACAAACCAGTAGACATACATAACACATAAGGAGACATTACTGAATTACAGAGCTCTTTGTTTTTGTCACTGAGTTCAGTGCCTGTCGCTCCAATCTTGAATTTTATTCTTTTTTTTTTTACTGTAAAGTCTGTCTTTGGCGTACGTTGAATGAAATCATTGTTTGCTTGTTAGAAGTGATTTACTGGTTACAGACACGTTTACCAGCTGTCAGGAGGGAGTGTACTGTACTGCATGTCATGTTTACTGTCATCACCTGTTTTGTTGCCTTTTTTATGTTACATACATTTGGAACAGTATATATATGACCTGTATATACCTCTTGGAGACTGATAAATACCATTTCTTACAAAAAAACCCTGCATGTCTTTGATTGTTTTCCTTGTGTGAGTTTGGATGACTTTCAGAAGGAGTGCTCAAGTCTGTTAACATAACAACAAACATAACAATGGATCCCAGGTACAAAGGGCCTCATCATGTGAAGGTTATACACCCCAAACCTGCCAAATGAGTACAATTCAATTTACACAAATGGAGGGTGACAGTATAGAAACACAGAGGCAAGGTGGGCAACGTTGGCCAAGATCTAAATTTATCTCCTACTTGCGAGATATCATTTCCTACATACTCCTACGTAGCAGGTCAACTTGTTTTATCACCTTGTCTTTTACCTTGCCTCTCAGGACTCAGGACCACATATTCTAAAACATGGATGCTTCACACACATCTTCCCACCAGCAGCACAGTAGATCTATACAATCAGCACGAAATGCTGCTAAGTCAGTGGTCCTAATCATAGCCGCCGACAATATTGCCTCTCGTGTGTCCACACACTTGGGTCCTTTAAAGAAAATGTTCGCACCCACCTGAGAAATCTGGGCGTCTTATTTGACCAGTCTATACATCTCTTGACAAGCATGTCACATTGCTCACTCGCACCTGTTTCTTTCACCTCAGAAATATTGCAAAACTCCGGTCCATCATATCCCACTCCGAATTAAAAATGTCTGTACATGCTTTTATCTCATCAAGGCTTGATTACTGTAATTCTCTGTTCACCCGCCTCAACAAATCATCTGTCACCCAACTCCACCTAGTTCAACACGTCGCTGCTAGACTGCTCACCAGGTCCAAGAAATCATGCCACATCACCCCCATCCTTGCTGCTCTGCACTGGCTCCCAGTCCAATTCAGAATTCATTTCAAGGTCATGTTATTTACCCAGAGAGCCCTCCACGGTCACGCCCCCTCCTACTGTACATATCTGATCTCATCCTCCCATATTCCTCCAGCCGATCACTACGATCAGCCGACCAGGAGCTTCTGGTGGTCCCCAGGACCAGGCTAAAGACCAAAGGGGACCGAGCCTTTGGGGTAGTGGCCCCAAGGCTCTGGAATGCCCTCCCCCTGGCCCTGCGTTCAGTCCCATCTGAGAACACTTTCAAACAGCAGCTGAAGACTCACCTGTACAGGCAGGCTTTCGCCCACCTATAGCCAACCACCGTCCTCTTCTCGTCGTATTGGTTGTCTTATTCTATGCTTTTACCTTGTTAATTTCTATGTCCTTATTTCACTTTATTATCTTGTATTTTATTGTATTGTTTATTGATGTAAAGCACTCTGTGCATTCGTGCTGTGAAGGGCGTTATATAAATAAAGTTTTACTTACTTACTTACTTACACAGTTTCAAGGTGGACACCCAAGGTTAGTGTCACCAGTTTATCATCTGACCAAATGTCTCCCCTTCTGTTCCTGAGATATGACGTTGAATAATGAGAGTTTTTGCAGAACGTTATGATGTCACAGTGAAGTTGACCTTTGACCTTTTGGATATACAACATCAACATTTTATCATTTTATCCTATTAAACATTTGTGTGAAGTTTTGTCATAATTAGCACATGAATTCTCGAGTTATGGCCAAAAGTATGTTAGGTTGTGGTCACAGTGACCTTGATCTTTGACCACCAAAATCTAGTAAGTTCAACATTGAGTCCAAGTGAATGTTTAAATCTCAACAAATTGCCTCAAGGCGTTCCTGAAATACTGTGTTCATGAGAATACAACAGACAGATGGACTACCCAAAAACATAATGCTTCGGGCTATCGCTGTCACCGCATAGAGGCATAAAAAAATACTAAAGATTGTTTAATATTTAGTCGGCAAAAAGGCTGTGGCACCCTTGGAGAAAATTTGTATAAACTAAAACCGAGTAAACTAAATAAGAGCTTTTTTAAAAGAATTATGGGTCCCTACATGCATTCAATAGAGTATGGAAATAGAGGATTGATTAAGTGGAATGATTTGAGCAGGTATTCTTTAACCTGGTAATAACGGGATTCCCACTGAACAAAAAAACATGCTATATAAAAACTTATCATCTTTTTTCACTGTTTTACATGCAGTAAAGATTGTGTTTCAATATATGGGAAGACAGTTTACTTTAATTCTTAAATGCTGGATGTAACAAGCTTTTAAGTTATAGTTTAAAGTCTCTGCTCGGCAATGAATCAGAAATATAAATATAAAATAGAAACTGTTACAATGAAAATATACTATGATAATATGAACAATATTGCTGTTTTAAAATGCAAAACTACACAGTTTTGTGCAGGAATGTGCAAAAGCCCATAGTACAAAGTATGGAGAATAGGTGTGCGATGTACAGACATGATAATAATCCAAAAAATGCATGTTTATGTAACATTGTGACAGCACTATGTCAAAACAATGTGTATGTGCACTGCGTTAGAGTCCTCTTGCATAAAGTGATTTCATGGACTGGGTCATGAGATGAGTCACGATATTGTGACTGTAATTTATTTAAGTGCAGCTCTAAAAACTAACCTTTTATTGAACAGCCATCGTGTAAAAATGTTCTCGGTATGAATCTTGTCGTACACATCTTGCATGCTAATTAAAACACAAAAGACTGAACTTGATTGTTAAATCATTTATTTAGTGAAGCATACACTGGGTGAAATTGAAATAAATATTTGGTGTGCAGAGGCTGATGGAGGAGGCGTGTTTACTGGGTCTTGGAGGTGAAAGACTCCCACAGAATGGCCAGCTGAGCCTGCAGGTCCTGAGTGCTGGCGTCCAGTTTGGCCTTCAGCTCCTCTCCTGTTTGAGCCAGGTTCTGCTGGACCTCCTGGGTTTTCTGGGCCAGCTGGGCCTCAAAGCTCTGGGTCAGGGGGATGATGGTCCTCTGAAACTCCTCCATGCTCTTCTCCACCTTCTGCCTCATGTCGTCGGTGTAGGGGACCATCTGGGCCTGCAGCTCGGTGGCTTTCTGATCCAGCTGTTCCTTCAGCTCCTGGCTCTTCTGCAGCAGGATGGCCTTCACAGCCTCGGGGTCCATGGACTCAGCATAAGGGGTGGCCTCCTTCTTCAGCTCCTCCACCTGCTTCTGGATCTGCGCCACTATTTCCTCGGCATTAGTGCTCACAGTGGCCAGATCCTGCTCCAGACGAGTCTTCAGCTGCTCAGCCTCCTGGGTAACCTTAGTGATGAAGTCCTGGGTCAGAGGAGCCAACTGAGCCTGCAGAGTAGCGACGTACTTGTTGACTTGGTCAGTGCTCTCAGTGATCTTGGCACTGACGGACACAGAAAAGAAAAACAGTTAATTAACTGAAACTTGTAGAATATTTCTAATGACATCAAGCGTCTTTATCGCTCTTACTTCACTTGCTGTCCCAGCTCAGACTGTCTGATCTGATTCAGGGAGTCCTCAGCGGTGACTGTCACTTTAGCAACATAGTCCCAGAAAGCATCTTTCACCATGTCCAGATTGGTCTTGGCTGGCTCCTGCCACAGGATGTTGGCATTGCAAACTGTGGACAAAACAACAGATTAAGTAAAACCCAGACATGTATTCACCCAGCTGTGGCTGACATTTGTTTCAAAGAGAAAAATATAACTCACCGGAGAAAAGTGCGAGAACCACAAGTACCTTCATGATTGAATTTGACTCTGTTGGATCAAGAAAATAACGTGTAAAAATATAATCTAACACTGAAATTAGTCAAGAAGTGTTAAGTTAATAATAATATATGTTACCTTACACAGGCAGCTTGTCTCTTCTCCGCTCTGAGTCTGATGACTGGTGTTTTTGCAAACGCCCGATCAACACTTTTATAGTATTATAGTAGGGTAAAGTCCTTCTCTGGTTGCCCTGCTGGACAAATTCTTGTCACTACTGTCACTCCACGTCATAATTCCAGTGCCACTGCCTCAGTTGTCCTTTGATACATAGTCTCTGTCATCTGAATGGGTTGAGTTATGGTTTGGTACCACTAAATCAGCAACATGTGCAGCAGTTAAACAGAAGGGAGTGGGCAAAAGGCTAATCAGTGCAATAGCTTTAATGTAAAGATACAAATAATGTATGGAAAATTTAATTTAAAGCTGCGCTGATTGGTGTTGGCATCTTGGGAACAGTGCAAGGAGTGGATGTATTGACACTTTATGACCTTATAAAGTTGCTTATTTACACATCCAGCCGCAACATTATGATTCATTTGGAGTCATGTTATGTCCACGTGATGATTTTGAGTCCAATAGTCACTCTTTTTCAGCTCTGATTTTGTTTTCACCAACTCCTGAGCGAAATATCTGGCTCTTTACACTTCACTATGTTCACCACCTTCTCACTGAATTAATCTGTCTGTCTTGGCGCTGCGCAGGTAGTGTACAAAGGGCTTTTAGAGCTTATGCTGCATTCCATTAACCTCAGAAATTAGAAGATGGAGCTGGGAATGACGTCACACCCCAGCTGAACAAGTCCAAATAACAATACCATTGCTCACAATACCATTTGACATTGCGCACTATTTTATTCATCCAAACACCTATCAAGATAGAAGTTTAACACTAGTCTTTATACAGCTGGTTTAATGAGACACAAATAAGACAGAACCCTAACCCTAACAAAAAAGTGTATTACTACAGCATTCATGAATGGCAACCTCTTGGACTGAAAACTGAAGCCAACATGGAAGCAGTGTTGCCATCTCTGTATCAATGAAAGTAGCCAGCACAAGCTCCGAAGGTTACCAGATGACGTCAGATGCTCATTTGCACATTGGTGAAGTCATCATGTGGAACAACATCACTGAATTAAATTCAGTAGAGAACTCCTCAACATTTGAACAGCACAAATATGCACTCACACTTTGCTCTTCCAATCCAGAGAGCAAGGATATCAGTGTTACCACAGAAACTCACTACAACTGAACTCCCATGGCGAGTGGCTTCTCCTCTTCTCCTGGAAGAGGAGAGAGAGGGACAGAACCTGGGCTGATGGCACAAATGCTGTGGACTGCGATTACTGATGGTCTGAATGAGTCCCTAATTTGTTACAAGTTGCTTTTTTAGAAATAAAGTCACTAACAGGGTCTGAAAGGTCACTTAATCTAGAAAGAATGTCGCCAAGTTGACAACACTGTGTGGAAGTGCAAAAAAAAAATTGAAATTGCAGTTCCTCTAATGGCCACTTGAGACTGGCTCCAAGTGAGTCAGTCCCCATAGACTCCCATGTTAAAATGCACAACTTTACAGCAGAAATAAACATCTTTACAGCCTGGTACAAAAACAGATTTGGTTTCTAGGACTTCATTTCCCCGTTCATGACAACTGCAGGGGGATCCAATTTTTGTGTTACACATCCATTTAAATGTTATTAAGTTGTGAATAATTACGAGTGTGGCCACTTTGTGACAGGTGGGTGCCATCTGGTGACATGTCGCTACCACGTCGACAACACTGGTTAAGTAATGTAACCATGATGTAACCCCAGATTCTCAGGTGTAGCTGTTGCTTGTTCAGTGAGTTTTCAGTTCACTAAAGTTATTAGTAACATTTTGGTAACCTAAAAAAGTCTTGTTTAGCATTTTAGTTGTACTAAAAGACCCACTAAGGCAGGGATACTCGATAGCAGCCCCGCACAGGTCAGGTGTCTGCAGGGGCATTTCTAGGAATTGATGACAGGGGATCCTGTCCTGGTACTTTTTTGATAAACAGCCTCTATTTTGCTTTTTTTATGCACTCTGGCACTGTATTTATATTAGAAAATACAATATAATCAACCAATGAATCAACTTATTTCATTGTGAAACAGAAAAATTGTTGGGGGGCCATCCAGCACCCCATTGTAGGTTGATTATCACTGCTCTAAGGAGTCGGATCACCATTTTTTCCGGTAAGTACACTTCTATTTATTGGTTTTAAGCCTGGCTGTAAATATGTAGTGCAAACCAAGCCAGCAGATACTGCTAGGCTTAGGTCCACCCTCTCGTCCAATATGGTCACCTCTGGCTCCAAAAATCCAAGATAGTGAGGGCCAAAATGCCAAACTCAAGACTTAAAGACAATAGTTCACAAACCAATGGGTGACATTACAGTTACTATGTCCATTATTTTATACAGTCTGGGCTCTTGATGTGCGAAGCTGCCATCTTGGATTTTAAGGCAGAGGTTGGTGAGGTTCTTACGACTTCCAAGTTGGAAATCCAACTCCAGGGTACATTTCAGTTTAAATTTCTGACAAGGAACATGGAAATTCTGACTTCTTAGTTCAAATGGAGAGCGCCATTGTAAGAGGTGACAATGAAATGATAAAACCAAAACAAAGACCTCAAAGGGACTAAATAGACTGTAATTCTCTTTGGGTTAATCACTACAAGTGACCCATACCATTACACGTAGTCATTTGACCCTCTGTTAATATAAAAATATTAAGGAAAATTATATTAGTATGATCAGTTAGAGAGGAAACACAGAAATGTTGATGTTGTGACAACATATTAGATCAGCTGTGTCTCTCTGTTCAGTGCAGAATGGATTGGTGACTTCCTTATCAGTTTATTTCTATCCAATTCATTTTTTAAAAGATTGTTTGGTTGATGTCAGTGTGCATTTGATTTGTGGGTTAGAATTAAAACTGTAAAATTCATTTTCTGCCCCAACCCCTGAGGGAAATTGTGCCTTCTGCTGTAAAGCTACAACATTATAGTTCCAAAGCTACAGTCTCGTGAGAAAATTTAAATAAATGTTGTGAATTTCTTCCATGAAAATTATGTATGTATGTATGTATGTAGTTATTTGCCACTTTTTTCCAGAGTGGGACATTTTTAAGTTTATCCAATTAAAATGTGCTTAATGTGTTAAACGAAAACAGCTACATGAGGAAGAATCTAGCTCCTCTATCTTATCAGTTTGTCAGGAGGGAATGGCTGTATAAGGAAACATAACATTCCTCAGTAAAGATAATCTGCAGGTCAGATGACACCAATTGATCAAAGTCCTGCTTACATTTCACTGACCTATAAAACCTGAGAAGTTTGTCTAGAAGTGGAGGACATTCAATTGGATCAATATGTATGTTGACTCTGTGCTTTTTAAGTTACATTGATGTAATCAACAGAAACAGTGCAGTATTTGTATCGCATGACACAACAGAGTGAAACAGTAATAACCTCATTATCTTATCTGTTGACATTTCTTACTCCTGAGTGTCACTGTGTTTATGGATGTTACATATGACACATGTCATCTTACACATGAGTGACCCAAATTCAAGTCTCATGAGTGTTAAATACAATGAAATATAACAGAATTATAATCTTATATTCCTATAAACTACATGTATTTTGTACTTTTTAGCCATAACAGCGTGGCTCTGGATAACAGTGCCTGTCAGTTGGTTCACCTCTTTGGTTCAGACTGAAATACCTCAACTGCTATGTGAGGTGTTGCCTTGAAATTTTGTCCAGACATTTATGTTTCCCAGGGGATGAATCCTACTCTTTTTAGTGATCCTCTGGCTTTTTCTTAAATACTATAATCAGGTCATATTTTCATTTTCCCCCAGACTTTGATTTATAATCAAACACCTGCTAAGCTAATGTCATTCCCATCAGCCTCAGCTGTACTTTGTGTTGAGCACTAATTAGCAAATATTATCATTCTAACATAATTAACTAAAACTGCTGTACTTCGTAAACATTACCTGCTAAAATCAGCATGTTAGCATTGTTATTTTGAACATGGTGATGCATGATAGCATGCTAACCTGATGCTAACAAGCTTAACTAAAACTGGTGAACTTGGTAAACATTATATACCTGCTAAACATCAGCATGTTAGCATTGTTTTAAGTGAACATGGTAGCATGCTAATCTGACGCTAACAAGCTTAACTAAAACTGGTGAAGTTGGTAAACACTGTATACCTGCTAAACATCAGCATGTTAGCATTGTTGTTGTGAACATGATCAAATGTTGACCTGACGCTAACAAGCTTAACAAAAAATTATGAACTTGGTAAACATTACATACCTGCTAAACATCAGCATGCTAGCATTGTTGTCGTGAACATAATAGCATGCTAACCTGATGCTAACATGCTAAACTACAACTGGTGAACTTGGTGAATATTATATACCTGCTAAACATCAGCATGTTAGCATTGTTGTTGCAAACATGATAGCACGCTAACCTAACAGCATTGTTTGTTGTGAACATGATAGAATGCTAACCTGATGCTAACAAGCTAAACTAAAACTGATGAACTTGGTGAACATTATATACCTGCTAAACATCAGCATGCTAGCATTGTTGTTGTGAACATGATAACATGCTAACCTGATGCTAACAAGCTTAACTAAAACTGGTGAACTTTGTAAACATTTTTCACTTTTCAGTAGCATTTAGCTTGAGTAGTCTCACAAAACTAATATCATTGGCTAATATCATTATGGTAATTGTCAGTTATTATTTTTTATTAATAATAATAAAATTACTGATTGTAAATTTGAGTTTCCTGTTTGGCTCCTGTCTCCAATAACAGGGTATCTGTCATCTAAAACAAAGGAAATGATACTTTCTCTCAAAGCTAGGGCATAAAACTTTAGGTATATAACTGTATACTTAACTTTTGCTTAAAGCTGACAGTTATTTTTTCTGAAAATAGACCCAGAAATACACATAAAGACTTCACATCAGTTACTAAATACAAAACAAATGTTTCTTGCCTGGAAATGTGTCTGACAGATATACAATGACATTTAACCTACACATGATCTTATCAGACAGTGGTGATGTCATAGCTGACCAACTGTTACCACTGTTTCTGTGATGTGGAAGCAGCATTGACAACATGGCACTCAGTGTTGGACTTTACTCTGGTGCTTCCTCTATACAGCTCAGCTGCCTATATATACAGAGCCATGAGCTGAACACTCCATCCAACAGCTGAAGGCTCATCCACACAGGTGAGACATCGGTACCAGCACGTCACTTTTCAGGTTCTCATATGTAGAATAACCACAAAAAGCTAATTTTGCATGTTTTTTTTCAGCTGCGGTCATGAAGGTCCTCGTGGTGCTCGTCCTCGCTGTTTTTACTGGTAAGAAAGTTTTGTGATTTTGTTTAAAATCAACATTTAAGTTGGAACAAGAGGCATACAGTGGTAACATGTAAAAGAATAAATGCTTTTGTTCTCTCAGCTAGTTGCAATGCCAACATCGTGTGGCAAACCCAGCCCAAGCAGCAGGTCGACATGGTGAAAGATGCTTTCTGGGACTACGTTGCCAAGGCAACCGCAACCGCTGAGGACTCCCTGAAGCAGATCAGACAGTCCGAGCTGGGAAAGGAAGTGAAGTAAGTAGTCTCAAAATAATAAAGATGCATTCACTAAAGCCTTAAAGAAAAAATAAAGTCCCTGAAAACTGTAAATTCTTAAATATTTCTCTACAGCATTAGATATTCCTGACCAAATTTGCAGTAACCCAGCTTGGAGAGAATAATAAGTAAAGATGAAACTGGAGTTTTTCCATCACTTATTTCTTATTGTGTCTCTGCAGCACCCTCATCTCTGAGAGCACCGACGCTGTCAACAAGCTCACCGAAGCTCTCCGTACTCAGGTGGCTCCTCTGACCCAGGACCTCATGTCTAGGTTTACCCAGGAGGCCGAGCAGCTGAAGACCCGTCTGGAGAAGGATCTGAAAGCTGTGGGAACCAGCCTGCAGCCGTACGCTGAGGAGCTGGTCGCTGACCTCCAGAGGCAGATGGATGTTCTGAAGAAGGATGCCACCCCTTACGCTGAGACCATGGACCCCGAGGCCCTGAGGGGAGTCCTGCTGCAGAAGAGCGAGGAGCTGAGGGTCAAGCTGGACAAGAGCATGACCGAGCTGCAGGCCCAGATGGTCCCCTACACTGAGGAGATAAAGGAGAAGATGGAGCAGAGCATGGATGAGTTTCAGAGGAGCATGATCCCCCTGACTGAGAGCTTCCAGACCCAGCTGACCCAGAAAACCCAGGAGCTCCAGCAGAACCTGGCTCCGTATGGAGAGGAGCTGAGGTCCAAGTTGGACGCTGATGCCCGGATCCTGAAGAAGCAGCTGAATGCTCTGTGGAAGTCCTTCGCTAAGATGACCCAGTAAATGGATTCATACCTACCTCAGTTTTACCTCCGTTGAATCAGGGTGATGTTTATGGGACAGATGAAAAGTGCAATATCTTATTTTCTATTTATGTTGATAAAAATGCCCTGAAAGGAATGATGTCAGTATTTCCTCTATTTTGTTACAGTTTACAACTATAAGCTTTCATCTGTAAAACAACAATAAACTGGTTAAATGTGTTTTGTGTTTCTTTGTATTCATAAATTCAATCAAAGAGCTTGAAAGTAAACAGCAACTTTCACTGTCAAACATTTTTAAGCACTTTTACACATCAAAGATAATATCGCAGAGGTATATTAAAGTAAGTTGATGTAAATTTGAAGGGACAGTTCACCCCAAAATCTAAATTATGTGCAACATGATCAATAAAAACTGTTAAATCAAAAAAAAAAAAAAAAAAAAAGTTCACCCCAAAAT
The DNA here is from genome assembly GCF_006386435.1 of Epinephelus moara. Lineage (NCBI taxonomy): Eukaryota > Metazoa > Chordata > Actinopteri > Perciformes > Serranidae > Epinephelus > Epinephelus moara. Next base: position 40,685,016 of record NC_065527.1, on the reverse strand, counting down.
CAAAAATATATATTTTTTTCTCTTGTGGTGCTATGTGTTTTGATAATCTGAGTACTTTGTGTGTAAATCAAGGCTTGGGAAGTTAAATGAGGGAACGTTCTGGGTTAAGGTGACCTGACCGTTGGGACGGATGTGCCAAGTTTCGCAATAGAAACGGTTGTTTTTGCCAGAAAGACAAAGAAGATAGAAAATACTGACACACGAAATCCAGCTCTAGGAATAAGTAGGAAACCAGGAGAACTTCGGATTCCCAGAAAATACGACCCAAGCGTGTACACACACACACACACACATACACACACACATGCACATGAACGAGTAGACGCCCAGTATAAAAGTACTTGAAGGGTGATTGTTCAGGGCTGTTTCCATCTGTTTTGTTGTGTAGACTAGTATACTGTTGTATGCTAAAGTTCTGCGATTATAGTAACCCCGCTGGCTGTAACTTTTCTCCGTGGTTCTCTGAGTCTCTTCATTTCAGTGTTTGCTGAAGTTGAGCATTTTCCTTACAATATCAGTTCAGATTGTTTTGGTGTGAGTTGTTGAGTGTTGAAGATAGCGACTGTAGAGATGTCTGCCTTCACTTGCATATAATGGAACTACATGGCCACCAAACAAAAAAGAAGGAAAAACTCAACAGTAACGTCTCTTTCCAGAAATCATGACCCAGTTACTCAAGATAATCCACAGACCTTGGTGTCAGATTATTGATTTAACAGTCTGTGCTGTTGTTAAGGTACTGCTCATTATTTACCACTGTCTTATCATCGCACCTTTTGGCCATAGTGGCTGCTGTTCATCAAATCATCAAACACAGTGGGGGCGGCAGTAGCTCAGTCCATAGGGACTTGGGTTGGGAACCGGAGGGTCGCCTGTTCAAGTCCCCGTCCGGACCAAAACATGGAGTGTGGACTGGTAGCTGGAGAGGTGCCAGTTCACCTCCTGGGCACTGCCGAGGTGCCCCTGAGCAAGGCACCGAACCCCCCAACCGCTCAGAGTGCCTGTCATGGGCAGCCCACTCTGACATCTCTCCACTTAGTGCATGTATAGGTCCAGTTTGTGCATGTGTGTGTTCGGACCTGTGTGTAATTGACAAACAGAGTGAAAAATTGAATTTCCCCTCGGGGATTAATAAAGTATATAAAAAAAATAAATAAATAAGTAAAAAAAAAAAATCGACTTGTAATCAATTGTTGCAGATGAAGTAGCGGCATCTAGTGTTCAAATTAAAAAGTGCAATGGCAGAGCTTCCTAGTTGCATCCTAGTTATTCAAGATGACAAGGACATTGTGTTTAAACTAGGCTTTGTGATGTACACACAGTGCAATTTACTAGAAAAACCACGTTCAGGTCTGTTTTTAAAAATTTGCAGCTGGCCATCACAAAACAGGCAACGGGCCGCAGTTAGGCCTCGGGCCGTAGTTTGTCCACCCACTGATAGCACTCATATGTTGCCCACAAATCTTCTGATGGTTGTTAATGTATTTAACGCCTCAAATCTGTTTATACTTCTAGCAACATTCAGGCCAGAAGCACACTTCCACACCCACAGACAATAAAGTTATTGATTGATTAACTTCAGCTGTGTGAAGGGTAGTTTATTGGAAGTTTTCCCATCTTATAAAAGTTGTATAAATGCAGGCAGTGGTTGTTAAAGCGGACTATGAACCAGATCAGCTGGACAATGATATGATACAAGAATGACCTTTGGCTTTGTCGCTGCTATCACTAGGATTGTGGATTTGATAAACAAGGACAGTCTTTCTGATTATCTGTTGGCGCCGTGACATTTTTTTTTTTTTGCACGCTACATTTTATATAAGGCACAAACAGTTAGTACTGAACTCACACTATCCCACTGCTGTTCCAGAGGCCTTGACCTCTTGCAAACTGATAACAGATATTTTGGTTGTTCCTAATTTTTGACCTGTGCCTGTATGTGTACTTTCAGTGTGCAACGTGGAGCCAAAATAACACACACACGGCAATAAAAGATGACAACGACGCAGTTCACACTGGGAACTTCGGACACAGGTCGGCAATCCTCCTGACATTTATTGGATTGCATCAAAGCCACCTAAAGTGCATAAATACTGAGTGACAAGCTCAGTCAGTCTCAGAGACGTCACAGATCAGATCACTGAGGTAAGTCTCAGATCACTCCCACACATCTTTACTAACAGCTGGTCTCATAGTGTTTGAATCAAGGTGTTTGACATGTTTTTAACTGTCTCTAATAATTTGTTTAAAAGTTTGTGTTGATTTAAACTAAATGTGTAAAGAGTTTGATTAGAAATCTGGGGATAACAGTCATGTTGTTGATTTATTATAATAAAAATGCCTTTTTGAACTTTAGCTTTTTAACAGCTGAATTTACTAAAACCTGTGTGTCAGTGTTGGGACCATTTTAACCTGTTTATTCTGTTTATTATATGATGTTTCAGGTCATCATGAGGGTCTTTGCAGCAATCTTTGTGCTGGCTGTCCTCTCAGGTGAGTTCAAAAATTATTTTGGGGACTCAAAAAAATTTTTTTGTTGGATTTTAATTTGCTTAGAAGAAATATATAAATATATATATATACATTTTAAAGAAGAATTACACGTATAAGGGGAAACTAGAAACTGCATAGAAGATGCATTTCCTGATGGCAAACTGCCAAACGCTGATAAGTTTGTGCATGAAAAGCTTCTCAAGTAAAAGAAGGAAGGAAAGGAGACAAGACAAAAAATAGGGAGGGAAAGAAAGAAAGAAAGAAAGAAAGAAAGAAAGAAAGAAAGAAAGAAAGAAAGTTTTTTTTTTTATTAATCTTCAGTGCTCCAGCCTTAATTTTTGAAGCAACATATGATTCACACGTTGTGTCTGAACATGTGAGCAGGTCCTGTTTAAGGGTCTTAAGTGGTTTCCACAGGTCTGAAATCAGTCTGTGGGCCTCTTCAGTGTCCAAATAAGGGTCCCACATTTTATAAAGTGGCTGATTATCCTCCGACAATCAAAAGAAATCCTTAAATGAAATGACACTTGTTACACTTTCCAGGCACTGATTCAAAGATGTTTAATCAAGTCCAATGCAACATTTCTTCCATCTTCTTTTATTTCCCAACTGAATGATTTAAAAAGTGAATATATGACTTTGTCTCTGTCAAAACACACAGGCTGCCATGCCAGAAGTGTTCCTCAGACTTACTGGAAGAACCCCTGGGAAGTCACGGTCGACAAATTCAATGATTATTTCGAGGATCTGAACACAAAGGCCGAAGCAATGGTGACAGACATCAAGGGCTCCCAGATCGGCCGAGAACTGGAGTGAGTTAATTTAGCTTACCTTCAGTGTGGATATGATAAATACTTTGTGCAATACATTTACATAATATTATTAATGATTTCATCTGCACCACCTGCCCAGTGATACGTTTTAAAGTTAGTCTAACACAGTAGAAGAAGAATCACTGCACTCATTCTCGCTACCTGGTGTGTGACTAGAGGTAGACTGGTCCCCACCCAGAGTAAAAAACAATCACATTTCAATTTACTGCTTCTTTAAACTTTACTACATCTGTCTGACAGCCGTTGTTACCAGGTACTTTGCACATTAATATTTCACATATGAATCTGGTGATGAGTTTATAACTGAACAACCCATCACTGTACAGTCTCGAGCAGATAAAATGACCCACTGCAACATTAAAATGCTGCTTACGTAGGTATGCATCAGCAATAATAATCAATATATGATAATTAAAGATGGACACTATGTGCTTCTGTTTGTTTACTTGTGTAATATTTTTAATGCAGAACTTTTACTTGTAATGGAGTACTTTTACATTGTGATATTGCTGCTTTTATTTGAGTAAATGATCTACAACACTTCCTTCAGCGCTGGTTACACTGTAACTGGAACAATCCAGTTGTTATGTGGGTCTAAGTGTTCTTGTCAGACTGATTCAAGTATGTTGCACTGAGGTAAAAAAGCATCGACACAATGTTGTTTTGGTTACACAACACACATTCTGCCCTCAACTGAATGTGAGGAGGTTACTCAGCATGTGTCAGTGAGGTGAGACACTGAAAGAGCTGCTGACGAAGACCTGCAGTGAACTCTGGCCTTAAGTCCACATTTCTGATAACTTATGTGGACTGTTTTCAGCCACTATTGAATCTCCACTCAAATTCTCACTTCAAGTCTTTTGATTTTTGCATTGATTCCTTGCACATGGAAGGGTTCAGTATAAACAAAGCTCATATAGATAGATCTACAGCTCTGCTGACTTTTACAAAAAAAAAAAAGTTTTTTATGTTGTTTTATCATGAATAAGGCCTTGGTTTGCTCTGACCTCAGTCTTGACCCCATTGGATCCAAACTACTCCACAAAAACAGCCACAAAATCCCTTAACTCATCTGTCTCGTCCCCCCAAACAGCACCTTGATCCAGGACACCATGGCCGAGCTGGCCGTGTACAGGGATAACCTGCAGACCAAGGTGGCCCCCTACACTCAGGAGGCTGCAGAGAATCTGGGCAGAGACCTGCAGAAGCTGTTCGACAAACTGGGCGATCACATGAGCGAGGCCAGGGAGCAGGCGGAGAAGTACACCGTGGAACTGCAGACCATGATGGAACAGAACGCCGATGACGTCAGGGTCAGGGTCTCCGCCTACACACGCAAGCTGAAGAAACGCATGAACAAGGACACACAGGAGATCAAGAGGTGAGTGAGAGCGGGGAGGCGTTCACTGGAGGCTGATGGGGAACTCTGTCCAGTAAGAGGCTCTGATAGATTCTCTGCGTTTTACCAACTAAACTTATAAAAACTTTAAACTGTTTTATTTTTTGAACAGTTTCATTTTGCAGATGTCTCCTAAGATACTTTGTACTAATCTTTATTTTAATACTAAGTCATGTTTTAATCATCCTACAGTCTGTTTAATATACTATGTTTTCGGAGAGCAGTATTGATCATGAGTGGATTCATCTGATGATATAAACTGGACTGAGCAATCTAGAGCTGCAAAGATTGGTCAATTAATTGATAAGCTGATCAACAGAAAATTAACTAGCAACTATTTTATATAGTACATACATATACTGTACTTCCAGTGGGGTAATGGAACTAAGCACATTGTACTTGAGAACAATTTTAAGGCACTTGTACTTTACTCTAGTATTTCCATCTTATGCTACTTCATACTGCTACTTCACTACATTTCAGAGGTAAATATTGTACTCTTTACTCCACTACATTTATTGACAGCTTTAGTTACCAGAGGTGGGACTGTGTCATTTTTTGCAAGTCACATGTTACTGTCTAGTGTTTGCATTCACGGCCCAAGTCAAGACTGACAAGTCCCAAGTCCTAAACCAGTTCAAAACAAGTCATCATGTGCTCTTCACCAAATGTAATGCCATTTTAACAACAGAGTAATAATATATTATATTTACAAAAATCATGAATACTTTTTAAAATTTGTAAAAAAGTTAGTTAGCTACTGTTAGCTTAGCATTACTTCCCTTACAGTATTACAATAGCCTCAACTGGCTGTAAGTTCAACATCATATGTCATATGAAACTGGAAGCTGCTACATCTCTGTCTGTAATTTCAACCTGCATGTTTTGCCTACTGCAATTAATTTTTTGTTGGCCGCGACATAGTTTTTGTATGCAGACAAAATTATCTTCAGTATCATTTTTATCAACTGGCGCTCAGTGACATAACATTAGCTCTTCAGGGTTCTCACTTGCAACTTGACTGGACGCTGCTGATCGGTTCAAGCAAAGTGGATCTGATGAATTTTGTGTTGACTTGCTGGGAATGAATAGTGTTAATGTTTGTTGATTCAGAAAATGAAGGGAAATAAATTGACTCATGGCACACTTTTAAGTTATATACTTATATAAATCTTTGGACTTGGGTGAAGGTATCAAGTTTTTTCAAGTCAGAAGGCTCAAGTCCAAGTTAAGTCAAAAGCCATCGGTGTTAGAGTCCAAGTTGAGTTACAAGTCTTTTTTGATTGAAGTCATTAAATGTGTGACTAGAGTTTGACTCTTTTCCTTGTATTTCTACACCGTGGTAGTATTACATTTACTCATAGATGCATCATAATTTATTAAGTGTTTTTATTTTGTAATAATAATCTGCATCTGCAAAGTAACTAAAGCTGTCAGATAAATGTAGTGGAGTAAAAGGTTCAATATTTACCTCTGAATTTAAGAGGAGTAGATGTATAAAGCAGTGTAAAATGGAAATACTCCAGTAAAGAACAAGTTCCTCTAAACTCTACTTCAGTACAGTCAAGAGTAAATGTACATGTTTATATTCTACCACTGCATTTACTTAAGTAAAGGATCTGAATTCTGCCTCCAACGCTGCATTTATACAGTGTACAATAGCAATTTCTTCGCAACATAATAAATGCTGAAGCAATATGATAAATCAACTTTTTTATTCTTATTTTCTTTTCTCAGGCAAGTTTCTGACTTCTTTGATGAGCTTCAGACCCGCAGCTCGAGCAACATGGAGGACATGAAGACACACTTGGACCCATACTTTGCTCAGGTGCGTGACAACGCTCAGGCAAAGATCACCACCCTGAATGATCTGCTGAGGTCGCAGACGGAGAACATGAAGGAGAAGATTCAGGCCACAGCCGAGGACATCAAGGTGCGCTTCGAGAAAACCGCTGAAGACCTGCGCACCACTTTGGAGGAGAAGATGGAGGAGCTGAAGAACTGGTTTCAGCCTTTAGTCTCTGCTTTTCAGTGATAACATGTAAACCCTGTAATCAAACAGTGTGTACCATCTGTTTATCACCCCCAGTCCCAAAACCACCTCCAGAAACTGTTTTAAAAGATTCATAAACAAAGATACCGAAGGGTTTTTTTTTTTACCATGTCCACCTCAGTTTAAATGTCTCAGTGTCACTAAAGGCCCTTCAATAAAATCAGCTGCTCACGTGTGTTGAAAATCAGTGGTCATCAATAATATCCTCATGTACACATTTGTCTGAAGTCCTTTTGTACAAATAAGCTAAATGAACACACACTCCACTGGCATTGTTTTTTTTTCCTACAGACTGAAAATGTATGCCATTACAATAATTATGAAGATGCTATAACAATGTCATCATTTTGTTATTTAGGTGCCAACATGTCCATGTGCTCACACAGTGCACATGACAAGTTTGCTGTGAAATCTGCTGCCTCCTTCCTGTCATACAGTGTACTATGGTAATTTTTAAGATTGAAACTACTTAAGTGAATTTGTGTTTCGCTTGGCTGCATTTTGAGCTCAGTGTGAAGCAAGTTATTATACATACATCTATACATATTGTCCAAGGATTTGAGCTGACTTCCTGCTCACTTACTATGCTCTGTGCACATGCTACTTTTAATCAGTAGATTTTCTGGTTATGATCTGAGTTGGGGACAGCAGTGCACATAACAAATCAAGGGCACAGCTATTAAAAAATGTCAGTATTTACTGGGATATCATTACAATTGAGATTTTATTTACACAAACACCTGGGTCATTACACAAATCTACATTTGTACATGTGCATTAGTTTTTCACCTATTATATATATTTTCATTGTAGATTTTCTGTCCTATTTGTTATGCTTCTTGACTTTACAGTGCTTTATTTTTATTTTCTACTGCACCAAAACACCAGAGCAAATTCCTTGTGTGTGCAAATCTACTTGGCAATAAAGCTGATTCTGATTCAGATGTTTCTGTTCGTCTTATCAAAGTAAATGTAATGTGGCTTATGTCAGTAAATCCGCACAAAATAAATCTTTGTTTTTGGATAAAACTTTATTGTTTTTCTTATGAATTACATAATAGTTTATCTTCAAGAAAATTAATGCATTTGCTGATTATTTGGACCTTAATATTTTAATTTAAGAATGCACATAAAACCGTAACCGTTACATCAAACAAAACTACAACTATTATTATTTAATAATAATTTGTATATATTGTTATATATAAAATAAACATATCATAATAAAACAAATGTAATTCATTAAATTCACTTCATATTAAATAATTATTCAATAATTTTTATTTCGTTTATTTATTGATTTTTCAAAAAACTTTATAATCATAGTTGAGAGCATAGACATATATACGTAGACGCCGCATTGACTGCCGCTGCCTATCAGAGCCGACGTCCTCGCCGGCCGCCATCTTGGATGGGTCTCGCTTCGCCTCCACAGTGCATTCACTTCTATTGAGGAAGGAGCTGTATGCACAAGTAAAATAGAATAACTCACTGAATTTTCAACTGATTTTCACGCGGTTTGGTTTGTTAC
>NC_065527.1:40674336-40674473 GCF_006386435.1 Epinephelus moara | reverse complement strand
GCCGTTTGTAACAAACCAAACCTCGTAAAAATCAGTTGAAAATTCAGTGAGTTATTCTATTTTACTTGTGCATACAGCTCCTTCCTCAATAGAAGTGAATGCACTGTGGAGGCGAAGCGAGACCCATCCAAGATGGC
>NC_065527.1:40624881-40674289 GCF_006386435.1 Epinephelus moara | reverse complement strand
ATCAGTTGAAAATTCAGTGAGTTATTCTATTTTACTTGTGCATACAGCTCCTTCCTCAATAGAAGTGAATGCACTGTGGAGGCGAAGCGAGACCCATCCAAGATGGCGGCGGCGCAGGACGCGCTCAGGCAGTCGATGCGGCGTCTACGTATATATGTCTATGGTTGAGAGAACTAGCTTGTGGAGACCGCACGTGAAGCTACGGCACGGTGAAACCAGACTTGCACAAACGTCATTGGTACATCCAATCACATTTCTTTATACACTCCTCTCAGCCAATCACAGAAGCTCCTTTATGTGAGGCAGCGCATTGGTTAAGTTGTCGCTGTTCGGTGTTGTCAATCCCAAACATATTCATCATGTGCACTGCAGATGATTTTATATTTTATCTTGATTGTTAATTTCCGTCACGATGAGTAACTTTTGTAGAGAAGTCATCACTCTCCAGCTGGGACATTATTCAAACTTTGTTGGGACTCACTGGTGGAATTTACAGGTAAGCGACACACGCTAAGCTAAGCTAGCTTTAGCGTTAGCTTTGCATGTGTTGTCAAACTTTGGAGAGTACAGCCTGTCTCTGTCTGTGAGCCGCAGAGGCAGCTAATGTTAGCACCACCGTGAATGTGCATTTTGTGGTCTTATTATCAGACCATGCAGAACATGTGATAGAACTGAGCTGGTACACAAAGATAAGGTTATCCACCAGGCTTTATGAAGCTAAAGCTGCTAATTATCAAGCCTCCTGCATCCAGCAGATGATGACATGTAAAGGTAGCTGTTGTTAGTCAGCGGTGGAAGAACATTTATTCAAGTAGGCTACTGTACAATTTTGAGTATTTCCATTTTATGCAGCTTCATACTTCTATACCTCTGCATATCAGAGGGAAATATTAGACACACTACATTTGTCTGACGGCTTCAGTTACTTAACATGTTACAATTCTTAATACCTGTCCTGTCCGGTGAAAACCATGTAAAATCCAGATGTGACTGTTTGTGATAAACTGAAGGATAAAATGTTCCTTTAGGTGATGACAAAAATCTCCTACATCTTAAGCTAGATAAACTCTGTAAACACCCTCATGGGTCAGCTGAAAAATGCATCGTCACAAAGCTGAGAACAAGAAAAGTTGTCTGTTTAAAGATACATGGGTCTCACAGGACAGCCAAGCTACAAACATATAATGAACTTACAGAATGTGATGAATTGCTGTAGATTAAACTCCCCAGTTGTACATAAAGGAGTCAAAACCAGCACAACCTTAAATATAGCACTTATGATTACCATGACCTGGATGACTGAGAATCTTCACAGACACATTTCCAACCAACTCCCTGATGGTGATATCTCACTTTCATTTCTTCCCAGATGGAGCTGAATATATTGTGGTATTTATGGTCATTTTAGTGTCATAGTCTGCAGCAGATAAATGATGATGGGCTTGTGTTTGTTTGCAGGATGCATCTCTATCATACGATCCAGAGACGCCACCGGGTGAGATCCAGAGCGATGTCGTGTTTCGTGAGGGACAGACTCTGGGCGGACATGTCACCCACACACCTCGCCTCATTGCCATGGATCTCAAAGGTAACTTTCTCCTGTCTCATGTTTTTATTAATGCTGAAAACATCCTCGAGATTCAAGAGTCACCATTCACAGGAGCATAAAGCCGCTGTATCTGTGTGTGCTGCGATTTTTAACGAACTGTGCTGGGCAACTTTATTTTCTTGGTGATTTGTTTTAAATGTTTCTGATTGTGTGTCCTAGTGTAATGATTCTATAAAAGGTTTCATCTTGAGTGGAAACAGATTCATGTGGTAACTTGGATGTGTATGAAGCTGAATCACCTGCCTGTCACTATCTGTCTATAACAGGAAGTCTTCGGACTCTACGGCAGGAGGGAAGTCTGTACGAGTCTGGCAAAGACACAACTGCTGTCACATGGTAAATAAAAGTCTCTGCATCTGTTTACAGATTTTTGGGGCCCAACAGATTTTGTTGTCTTTATAAGTCCAGTGCATCACTGGTGGATTATTGCACCTTTAAACATTCTGTTGTTTGCTTGACACTTTCTGTTACACACTTGTTTTGGTGTCGTTAAATACTTTAAGCTCAGCAACAACAATCTTTAACAGTACTCACTTACTGAGAGAGTTTTTTACACAATGACTGAAACCTACGTTGATGCATGTATCAGAGCCAACAAAGCTCCTTTTCTTCATGAAGATTTTATAACTAGTATAGTCCAAATAAAGACTCTTGGTTTCTCTTTTTGATGTAAAAAATGTGCTCCATGTGGCAGGGAGGGAAATCTCATGATGCACAAAGAAAGTCCTCCAGAGAAGAACTCCTTTCTTGAAGATCTGGACAAGTTGGATGTGAGTATTTATGGTGGAAATAAAACTGGCAAGCAGCTCAGTGATAACATATTACATATTTTCCTAGGAATCAAAACATCACCACCACTACTTCCTGTAGGATTACTGTAGGCTTCCAAACAGGCCACACACTGCTTGGAAGCCTCATTTATAAATGTTTCTTGGGTACAAAGGTCTCAGCTGCATTTGTTTCTTTCTTTTTTGTTGTTGTAATTTTTCCCAGAGAGGGGAGATCCTGGCCGATGCTGATTTTTATTCCAGTTCCCAGCCTCAATGCTCAGGTAAATAAAACCTTTTACACTCTGCATGAGAAATAAGATTTAGTGTCGAACGCAGCAGTGACCACTCTGAGAACTCTCCGACCAGCAGGTGCAGTGAGCGTGGACACTGTGAACGGTCAGCTGGCTCGGGTCCAAAGGGGCTACAGGCTGGAGGGCAGCGTGAAGGTGTGGTCCGACTTCCTCAGGATTCACCTGCATCCTCGCACCATCTCTGTCATCCACCAGTACAACCACGACGGGTAAAGGGCAGCGTCAGAATTCCAACACTTTGTTGAACAAAATGAGTGAATTACTGAATCACATTTTTGTCCACAATGGTGGAGCATCTGGTACATCTGGCTCATGTAGTACCTTATTTTCTCCAGTAGATGTCAGGCTTTACACAGATTTGGGCTTAAACGCTGAATCACTGTCTGCTCTTTGTTGGCTGAATCTTTAAAGTTTGTTGCACCTCCTGACAGTGTCTTCTAACCCTTTCACAGCTGATAAAAACATTAAATATTTGGGGTGTTTCCATAAGTGCAACATACCCGTTTCCTTCCTTTTTAAACATGTTGCTTGTGTAGCACAGTTTTATATTTGTATTCATGGTTGTCCAGGGAGGCTCACCGTCTGGAGGCTTACGGCCAGGGAGAAGCTCTCCTGCAGGGGGCGGTGCTCGAGGAGCTGGAGGACAAACTACACTTCTTTGTAGAGGAGTGTGATTACCTTCAGGTAAGTCATTGTTTCATGCTGAGTACTGAGGTTATAGTTTCCATTTTCCAATTTTCAGTTAATCCAGTTGCTGATGTTTTTCATCCTGTTTCTCTCTCTCTCAGGGTTTCCAGGTGTTGTGTGACCTGGCTGATGGCTTTGCAGGCCTGGGGTCAAAGGTCACAGAGCTGCTGCAGGACTCCTATGGCGGGAGAGGCATCCTAACCTGGGGGTTAGCGCCTGTCAATCACCCAAATTCAGTGAGTTATAAACTCAGTATCTCTCTTCTATCTCAGTGTTTTGTAAGAATGTGTTTTTTGGAAAATGGGCGTCTGTGCTTACTGTATTCTTCTTTTTTAACCAGACTCCAATGAAAGACCTCTACCACATGTTGAACTGCACATTAGGGACAGTCCACATGGCCAGTCACAGCTCTTTCTTCTGCCCGTTGACCCTGCGTGGTGGACTGGGCAGACGACCCTCCGCTCCCATAGCATTCCCCTACCTAACCTATGATGTGAGCCTTAATTTCCTTTTTTAAAATAACTTCTCATTTTTTAGCCTTTTTAAGACATCTTTAACGGTGATTAAACTAACTCAAATTCTAAGACCTCTTATACCTTATTTTGACACTTTTAATTGACTTTGTTTTAGTTATATTTAAATTAAATACCTTAGATAAATTGAAAGAAACATGACAAAGGGAGGTAAATTCTGACCGATGAACTACCACAACACTAAACCACATATGTGGATTTATAAAAGTGGATAAGAATTAAATGATTATATCTAATCTTGTCATTGTTGAATGAAATGTTTGTCTCTTGTCTGTCCTGTGTCTCAGCCCTCACTGTGGTATCACTCCAGCTCTGTGCTAGCTTTGGCCCTGGACGCCCTCACTCTGCCTTACCGGCTGAAGAACAACAGCGTCCCCATGTGGCAGGTGGCCGACACACTCGCTGTATCTGGGAGAAAGGTGACTTACTGCTGCTTGAACAGCCCAACTATTCATTTTGCTGTGTTCTCATCTCTGTAGAGACTCTGAGTTTATGCTGACTGGTGTCATTTTTTTAGGTGGTGGCTGCTTATGGTGCTGTCCCCTTTCCCATGATGCACGGCAGCTCTCTCCCCGACGCCCTGAGTGCCTACACAGATGCGTTGCCCTGGAAACCTCTGTCAGCTTGCCCTGAACCCGGTGATGGTCGATGTTATGGCCAGTGGGCAACACTCAAAGGCTACGAGGGCCAGAGGTTAATCAGGTCAGAATAATATATATACATTTGTAATGTACAGTGCTTTCATGTATTTTGAACAGGAAATGTGTCTAAAACTGAGAGTACACTGAGCATGTTTTATTTAAAGTAGCATAACTTTATTTATATATCAAGACAAGTTGAGAAAAGCAGTTGTAAGTGCTGATGTCAGGCTTTTACACAACATCTTATATATTTCTGCACACCAGATCATGTGGTTTCTTTCAATGAAAAAGGCCAGAAATTAGTTGGAAAAAAATCACTCTACATATCTACAGACTGTATTAGTTGTATCTCTTACATTTTTTTCTGTTGCATTGGTGCGTATTTATAGTGAAGAAATATTTTTTACGACCTTAAAATCTTCTGTAGTAATATTTTAGTGGCTAGAAAAAGAGATTTGTACATTTTTTTGGCTGCTTTTGTCAGTTCAAGTTGCAGTCTTTTGTCTCCAATTTGGCAAATGTTAAGAAAATGGCTTGCAGAAACACACAGGCATTACACACCATCCCAATCATCACATTAAAACTGAAATCTTTTTTAGTGTGTTGCTGAAATAATTTTCCTTTCACCAGCTCTCTAGCTCCAGGGACTCAACCACCCACTCCTCTGCACAGCCTCCACAGTGGGGAAGACATCCTGACTTCCTACATCAGATCTTTCTATCCTACAGCTCCCCTGTGAGTCCCCACACTGTCACATGCTGTGAACTAACATCTTCATCATTATCATTATCATTAGGGAAACAATATATTTCAATCCAACACTGCTGTTCTCTCTCCATGTTCACTCTCTCAGGGCTCTGCAGTTGGTGTCCTCACCCAGTAAGCTGACACCACCTTTCCCTCAGATATTCAGTCAGTCCCTCGATGCTCAGGGTTTCCTGCAGAGCCAGCCTCCTCCGCCTGGCTGTAAGCTTACTTTTATTTCACTTTACTGTTTTTGGAGCGTAAAAAAAACCTCTGCACAGTGATATGGTTTGCAGGTGTAGTTCAGTAGACAGAAAAAAGTTCCTATAGGTAGGAGGAAAACTTTTCCACAAATTAAATTAGGTGCTTTTATAGAATACTTCTTCCCTATCTCTGCAGCTCCGCCCCCTGTGGTCTCCTCTGCACCCGTCATGACCTCCCTGCAGTCTGGGCCTGCACTCGGCTCGTGGCTGTCTGAGCTACACCGTGGTGTCAGCGCTTTAGACATTCGCCGCGTGGCCCCCAGCTTCCTTTCCCAGGGGCCTGAAATGGCCGACTACCAGGAGGCATTGGAGCAGCTGCGCCTACTGGCCCGGTGTTACCGTGACGACAGCGGTGGGGTGATGCACTCCTCCTCAGAAGAGGATGATGATGACTGACACTGGCAGTCTTTTGGGCAATGATCTGGATCGACTGAACGCTGCTAACCTGACTAACACAAGCCAGTCTGCTTTTGTTTGCCAGCCTGCATGTGCTCACAGACACACACAGTGATGAAGAGGAGCTATGCTCTAATGTGTGAAGGACCAGGACTGAATTACATGGAAACAGAAACAGGTCAAAAGTGTGTGATGAGTTGAAACAGACACAGGTGAGGGAATATTAAACGGTTTAAAGTGGGGCTGTTCGAGGTGCTTATCTGTAGTCAGGGTGTTATCTACAGTAGGTGTCGGTCTGCATTTCCCATTTGGAGAAGCAGGCATAAGTAGCGACATGGAAGCTAAGTGACAAACTGCTGTCGACGGGGGCAGCAGCTAAACATCTTTTAGCCACCCGAAAAAATTTATCAGTTCAAGTGTATGCTACATTTAGAATATTTTCACTGCTTTATCATACAGTCCTCTCCAATGGCGAACTTCAGCATTTGGCCAGGCTCATTTTAACTCACAGAACCTGGGAGCTACTGGTCTGCAGCTGCCTCGATCGATGTGTTTGTTTGTTTGTGTTGTGTGACTTTGGTAAATCTGAACTAACCCTTCAAAATACTAAAGTCACACAAAAACATAAACTGATCGAAGCACTGGTAGACGAGCAGCTCCTGTTTTTGTCAATAGAGTCTGGTGGCTTTGAAGAGAGCATAGATAACGGCTTGAGTTCCCCGTTGGAAAGAGCTGACTGACAAGATTAAGAGGTGAAAATATTCCAAAATGTGGCATACACTTAAATCGATTGTGATTTTTTTTTAGTTGGCTAAATTACTTTTTGTTGCTGCCCCTGTGCTCCGAGTTAGTACTTCTGTCTGCTTTTCCAAACAGGGACATGCTGACCGACATCAACTGCATGTAATACACTGACCATGGTCAAGTACCTCATACAATCCTACTTCAAAAGATCCAGACTGTCCCATTTAAGAAGTTAAACCTCTGGATGTAGCGTCACGTATGGACTGCGGTTACATTTCCTCAAGTGACTGTTTATCTGTAATTAACTGTTTTATACTCGGTATACACTATAAAAAGATTGTTTACATTGAGATGTTGTCACACTTCTGTTTTGAGCACAGGTTGCTCACTCGAAGGAATTAACAGCACATATGTTCGGTGTCATTGTGGAAACCACTTACCTTATCTCATTGCCAGCGCTGAAAGTGACCAGCAGGCAGAAAAAGCAAAATGCCACTTTTATAATAAACAATTTAAATCTAGCAACCACCAGTGCCTTGTCTTTTTATTTGACAGTTTGTTAAATTTTACGTTTTATTCAAAATTTTAACCATGGTTTAATTGTGGTAAAATGTTTTTTGTAGTACTGTGGATAACTAAAGAAAATCCTGGTTGACTGAAATTCTACCTACTCTTGGAACAATTGATAGGTGGATAAGGGGAAAATGATCTGCACTCTTTCCCTAGATGAACTAAATCAGCCACAGTGCACTGAGTACATTTTACATGGTAGCGTTGTGTCCACAAATCATTTTATTCCTGTCACAGAGCTCGACATTAACACTCACCCAGGGTAAGTTAACTGTATTCAGTGGAATGCCTTGAGTGAAAAAACAAATGTGATGTCCACTGTGATATTACCTAAAAAGAAAAACTGTACACTTTTCCAGCTTAGCTGTATGTATAACTTCATCTCACCACTTAACGAGACTGATGAGAAAAAAATCTGACATACTGGGAACTATAGGAGGTAACTGGGGTTAACGATAACATAGCGTTAAATATCTCAAACACTGCATGCAAGAGAGACACTTTTTTTGGGCCCAGAAGCTAATGTTAACGACTACGCCTTTCAGAAGCTTTACAATCCAGCCCTCAACTGCGGCGTCTTTTAGGAGACTTAGTAATATAAATCCATACAGATAAAAGCTGATACTGAAAGTCATCAGCAATCATTTATCAACAACTTGTAATTAATATCTACCCCCTCTCACTGACAATATAAAATAAATCCAATGACAAAATGTATTACAGGCATTTTCTTTTAATCCGAAATAAAACGATACAAGGATTTCACAAAAGGTGAGGAGACGTTAGAACATATTCCCACCACAGTATGCTTTTACATTTGATTAAAAAAAGGCTAAGACACATACCTTACCATCAATTAAACTTATAAAACTGAGATTGCACCCTGATATTTTACAAACACCCCCACACGAGACAGCTCTAATGAAAAAATATGTCGAGTAAAAGTCAAATGAAATGGAACAATGTGTGCATAAAAGACATCGAGCACGAGTGCCTGGTATTCTACAACTATTTATCAAAAAACAGGAGGCAGGGGTAGTGTTGTGGGGTCTGGGGAATGTAAATGGAGGGCAGGGGGAAACACTGGGATAAGGGCTCAAGACAAACAGTCCAAAATCTGAACTAAGAGCGGGAACGGGAGCGAGAGCGAGACTGGGAGCGGGATTTAGAGCGGGACTCTGAGCGGGAGGCGGATCGGGAGCGGGAGTGGGCTTTGGCGGGTGTGGGAGAGCGTGATTTGGACTTTGATTTAGACCTGGCTCTGGATTTGGATTCAGCGGGGGAGCATGAACGAGATCGGGAGCCCCTCTCAGGCTCACCTCCCTCGTCGTCACTCTTAGGTGGCTCGCGGCCCTTTGAGCCAGATTTCCTGGAGCGATCCTTCATTCCTGACCTGGAGCGAGACCTGGAGCGAGAGCGAGATCTGGACCTGGAGTCTTCCTTCTTGTTCTTCTTCCCCTCTTTCTTGCTCTTTTTGCTCTTGGGACTGCGACTCCTGCTGCGGTCCTTGTTCTTCTGAGCACCGTTGCTCCGCTCTTCTTCCTCCTTCTTGCCCTTGACCTTATTCTTCTTGCTACGAGATCGGCTGCGGGAGCGGGACGCAGCTCTGTGGACAAAATTAAAAAGCAGAACTCAGTGCTGGTTGGCTCGATTGGGGAAAGCTTAAATTGTTTAACGAGAGGATAAGAGAGAGAGAGAGGTTGCAGGAACAGAGGAGTCCGTCTACAAAGCAATGTACAGGTGTCACGAGACGCAGATCATGTAGGCAATGACAACATTCTTTAGTATGCTTGCCAGATCAAATGCATACAATCTACCACTAATGCAAACCTTGGCTTGCACTGAGGAGTGAGAAGTCCACGTGAGACACGTACGGACCTTCAGCGGACAGAGAAGTGACCACGCTGTGCAGCCTTGGCCTACTCATATTAAACAGCTGTAGATATCAAACTACTACTTGCTGTCATCAGCTACAGGCTACACGTACACCAGTGCATGCACCTGTGCACTTTCATGGACTTGTAAAAACCTTTTTATAGAAACATACACTCTCATATTACTGCTACTAACTGGTTATGAGGTGCCAATATCTTAATGTGGATTTTATAGGCAGCCGCTGAAATGCTTGAGATGTAGCATGCAGTGGATTTTTGGAGATCAAATGCACAGTTTGTCCTCAGTAGCAAGTTACTTTATCTCACCATTTACTGGCGGCTCTCCCCCTGCAGAAATGTCATGTATCTACAAATTGTCTTCCGATAGTTCTGATTTCTCACCTGGAGTGGGAGCGGCTGCGACTGCTGCTCTCACTGCGGCTATGGCTCTTGCGAGACCTGCGGCTCCTGGAGCGGGACCTGAGAAAACACATATTAACAGTTAGCAAACTGCAGTGGTGATTGTTATGATGCTTTATCCATATCTGCAACTGTATGTCCCACTTTCAAACCATGTTTCAAGCACTACATGTGGTACATGGTAAGGTTATTTTATGATGTGCATCTAGACTTCCTCATGTTCTGCTGCTGTGCTTAGAAACATCAATGTGCACCAGAGAGCCATGTGCAGTTACAGCAACGTGTCTAACCTGGAACGGCTGCGACTGCGGGAATAAGAGCGTCTGCTGCGCCTGGCTCCGGGGCGGTCCTCGATGAGCCGGATCTTTCTACCATTCACTTCTGTGCCGTCGAGCTTCTCCAGAGCCCTCTTCATGTCCGAGTAGAGCCTGAACTCGATCACCCCTTCATTCCTCCGTCCCTTGTGGGTGTCAGCATAAGTCACCTCCCCCGCCTGCCTCATGTAGTCCTTTAGAGAAACACAAAGTAATCAGAAATAAAGTGACGATGCAACCGTTTTGCTCAGCTGAAAGAAAACTCTAAGAAGTGGTGACAGACACTGGTGCGATTCAGCCATCAGTGCACTGTTTCGTGTTTGCATACTAATCTAAAAGTGTGCCATCGTTTCTTCTGCTTTTAATTTTTCAATGGTGAAATCTTGGAAGTATGCACAGTAATGATTTATTTTTACATCTGTTTTCGAAATGCAACTGTTCTGACTAATTGTCCATCAATCCTGTAATACAGGTCTGAAACTTGTGTGTTTGTACTTCTAAATTCTAAGTTGATAAGGACTCGAGAGCAGATCAATGAGATAACACTTTTGGTGTACTGCTTATTGGCTCTGGACATCACTTCCTGATGACCTAAAAATACAAGCTTTGCAAGAAACACACACACACACACCAACCAAAAAAAACCACACTACATACCTTCAAATCCTGCCAACTGCAGCGGCTGGAAAGATTCTCAACAATGAGCCGATAATCTGTCCTTATAGGTGGACCATATCTGTCTCTTCCCCAGCGCCCATATCCACCTTTTAAAGGTAACAAGGAAAGGAGAGGAGCAATGAGGACCAGAAAAGAAACGGGGATGGTGCATTTATTCTAAACTCCAAGCTACATTCTAGAAAATATATAAATATTCACTTGGGAAAAGGAAATGAAAAAAGGGAAAAAGCAAAAGGTGAAAAAATAAGACTTACAAAAAGAAAAAAAAAAAAGCCTTAAATCCTTAAAAAAAAATCTTTCTACAAATTAAAAACTTAATTTAAAAGCCTGAACCTATACAACACATCTGTAGCTTAATAAATTTGGGTCAAAATTCAATAAACCTATCTTCAAGATTAGAAGGAAAAAAAAAATCAAATTCAAAAACATAACTGATCGAGGAAGTACTTACGGTGAACTAAAGCAAGTTTCTAAGCTATCCTATCTAAAAACATTTCACTGTTACAAAACATGTTCTTTTTTTCAGGCACCTATAAGAGCTGAACCCACATCTCTTCCTAACCCCATGGCATCCTCACCACCCGGCCTGGGCCTAATGGGAAAAGCGGTCTTCATTCACAATGGCTCCCTTTTTTGGTCTGCCCAGGGGCCCAGAATGGTCAAACCACACTCTTGGAAAGGGGGGACACCATGGCCAGCAATAGGGGCAGGCAGTCAGCAAAGGACTCTTTCAATTAAAACATTGAGGTTCTTTGTTAAATCTTTACCTTTAAATTGACAATCATTTTAAATAAAATAAAAAAACGGTATAAGACATCAATAGATTACAAGATATTTAACAATAAAATGGTTATTTTACAGTATTTAAATTAAGACATTTATATCCTTTCCACCAGTAAGCCATTTCCCCATCACACATTCACATGTAACTGCATTCAAAATATTTTTAAGTCATTGGTGGCTCTTGTGCACATAGATTTAATCGTGCCATGTAGTGATATGGAAATCTCCTCCAACACCTACTGTTCAGTTGATGAAAAAAACTGTAAAGTGCTGTGAGTGGTGCTAATCTATTTGCATGACAGTTAAAAACAAAAGTGCCCTGGTCCGAAACTAAGACATGCCTTTATGTTAAACAGGCCATCCAAAACATGGAGGCCTCACTGAAACCAGAACAATAGATTTATACTGATGAAATTAAGATGAGGGGGTGTGGATGGGTGTGTGCAGCTCAAGGAAAAAACTGAAATGAAAACAACAGTTTCATCGAAAGTGTGCAAGTTAAAAGGGGGACAGACACGGTTTCGTTATAAGGGTCAGACATGAGGTACCAGTAGAGCTGGGTGATACAGAAATAAATGAAACTTAAATATTTCCTAGCAGTTGGCCTGGTTCCAGACCTCTAAATTTTTCAGCAACTCAGATGATACTGATATTCAAAAGCAGCCATAGAAATGCTGAAATTTCTGTGACAATTTAATATTTATCTACATTGGACTGGCGGCACTTTTTGTCGGGTTTTTAGTAGAATACCAGAAAGGTCGAAATTCCATTACTTTTATGGCTCGGCAAAGACAATGTTCTTTCAATATCTCAGTATTCTCATTTTCAACTCATCGCCCGGCTCAGGG
Source organism: Epinephelus moara (assembly GCF_006386435.1). Taxonomy (NCBI): domain Eukaryota; kingdom Metazoa; phylum Chordata; class Actinopteri; order Perciformes; family Serranidae; genus Epinephelus; species Epinephelus moara. Next base: position 40,662,104 of record NC_065527.1, on the reverse strand, counting down.
TACCACCTACAGCAACAAATGTTTGACAAGTATAAGCCGTAGTCAATCCACCTCTGTCAGAGTGTCAAACCTAAAATTTCTAAAGCAAACATTAGGATGTAAACTGTATGCACATCAGCCACCAAGGACACGCTTAAATTTTTGCCCTTTTATCATTTAGATTAATGGTTCCCTGTAATGAATGAAACCCCTCATCAATGACATCATTCATGTGAAAATAAATAATAAAAACAATTCCCTATTGAGCACTTACTTCTTCCACCACCACCGCCGCCGCCGCCACCACCATAGCCTCCATCACGGCGGGGTCCCTTGGTGTGCTCCACAATGACCCTTTCCCCACACAACTCCTTGCCGTTCAAGTCATACACAGCATCATCTGCATCACGGGGGTCATCAAATTCAACAAACCCATACCTTTGTAAAAGAAGAGGACATGTTTTAACACTGGTTTCCAACAAAGGATTGCTATGATGTTTATATGTGAACACATAGTGGAGGTCGGGTATGCACAAGCTGGCCCCCACCATAGCATTGTTAACACAATAGCCAGAGAAACAAAATGCTGACCACAGCTGTGCAACAGTTCCAAAAAGCAGTGTTTTTCAGCAGTGGATCCAGCTTTCAGTACTACGGTACAGATCTCGCTCACATGATAAGCTATTGGGAAGTTTCTAACATTACATAATACAATGTGAGATTACTATTGTGAGTCAAATAAATGTCACAAGGGCAAGGTAAAGCTCAACTGTCTTGCATGTGTATAAGACTAATAATGCTCGACGAATAATGATGCAAAGACATGAAAAGATTAGTTGATTATTCAATTAGCAATATGATGTTTGAACATTTATCCAGCAACTTCATCATATGCATATATACAAGGTTTTCCATGTCTTATACAATTGTAAACTCAATCTTTATTTTGGACTTGTGGACAGACAGAGCACGCAGCTTGAACTTGTTCACCCTGGGCTTTGTGGAGTGGTAGAGTGGTAAGTTAGAGTTTCACACACTTTGCGGAACAATCAGTTCCCTTTTCAGCCGAAAATTATATTCAAAAGTTGCGCAACGTGGAGAAAATTACAAGCTGCTTCTATACGTCCACTTTGGGTTTTGTGAAAATGTAAAGGACATCATTTCACTTTGGGTTTTGTGAAAATGTAAAGGACATCATTTTCGCACATTTTGCAGACCAAACGATAGACTCAAAATGAAAGTAGTGACCGTTTGCTTACCGCGGACACCAATAGAGGAACTAACAGCACGTAACCTAGACGAGACGAGCTCCAGCATTGGCTTACAGCTAAATAACCGCTTCATGTCTCATAACACGTAGAAGATAACCAGAAGGCAATGTGCGTAACTGAACCTGCTGCACGTGTGTAGTAATAAATCTTGTAGCAACAGAACTCGCGCTTGTTTGGCCCGTGGTTTGCTTTCATACAGCCGCCTGTGACATTGCCACGTCTAACCTGAGCTAGCTAGCTAGTCGAGGTAGCGCAACCGTTAGACAAAGCCTGCAAACACCAATTGTTATTAATACTGCATCGATAAACAGAACCACTTTTGCAAAACTGTGCCAGCACTGAAGATCACATTATCAACTGGTTTCTTTGGAAAATGTTAAACACGCTAATCTAGCTAGCTAGAATTAGCAGGCCGAGCAACGAGGCCCACGCTGCGCGTTATCTTCACAGTGCGGCCTGTGCATCCGGCTTCAAACAACAGCGGACATCGACAAGTAGCTTCGACGTTACCCATTTTTCAGGTCGACTTCGAGTATCTTCCCGTAGCCTTTGAAGAACCTCTCCACGTCCTTTTCTCTGGCCCTGTAGCTCAATCTCCCGATGTACACTCTCGACATCTTGGTAGCTTGTGTGCGCTAAGCTAGCAAAATGTGGGCTCCAGCTAAAACCGACCGAGCACACACAGCGGCACTCAGACAAGGCGCGAGGCTGCAAAGATACATACACGCGCTCCTTTGATACAATAGGTCGAGGCTACAGTGGGCGTGTCCTCCATTTTAATGTGTTGTGCTGGCCTGGGTTTAGTCTCTCAGGTGGCTCCGTTATTTAAAGGCAAAATCACGGGATCAGTGCTGAGGTGATGAAAAGATTAATCGATCAACTGAAAATTAATAGTAAAAATAATAAAATAAGTGATAACAATAACACAATTTGTCCGTTTCACACACGCAGATTTGCTTTGGTGTATTATTGCATACCAAACATATTGAGATAAAATGACATCAACGATAAAGACAAGTAGGCTACTGCAAAAACCAAAAGACAAAAATACAGAGTTGCAAGTAAAATACAATAAAAGTATTAAAAAAAATGTACAATATATCTCGAATCCAGCCTGTGGCCCCTTGCTGCATGCCATCCCCTCTCTCTCTCTCCTTCTTTCACACTTGTCTGTCCTGTCCATTAAAGGCAAAATGCCCAAAAAATATCTAAAAAAAAAATTCGAAAGTGCAGTTCAGTTTTTATAAGTACTAGTTTCGTGGAGAATTGTGTAAAATATTGTCCAAATTCACAGTATGAAGTATAAAAATAAAAAAACCTGCAATGTACAGAGATAATATGGCTGGTTTCCAGTCCTGGAATGTAATCAAGTACATTTACCCAAGCACTGTGCATAAGTAGGCTACACTTTTGAGGTACTTGTTGTGTACCTGAAATTATTATTTCCATTTCTTTAGTTACTACTTACCTTGCATATTTAGATAATAAATACAAAATGTAAATAAGCAAATGATTTTTAAATATTATTTTATTTAATATACCCAGCATAATGTAAATTAGGTTAAACTAGCCCCACCTTTGCTAGCTGGACTATTAAAAAGAGATGTACAAATTATTGCATCACTAATCATATATATTATCATATGTCTTCATCTGGCCATTCAGAATACTGACTACTTTTCCTTTTGGTACTTTCAGGATAATTGATCACTTTAATGTTAAAGCTTGTAAAAGTGGTTTTAATTGTAACTCGCCTTCTTAATAAACTTTATCTAATTTTAGTATAGTTGGATGAGGAGCATGATGCTTTAAACATCACCTAAGTGCTAATTATTATGCTTATTATGCTATAATTATTATTTATGGAAGCATAGTCTAGTTTGTAGACTCTGTTTTATCGTCTCTTACATGATCTCTTGTCCAGCACCTTGTTTTATATTGTCTGAATGTGCATGCTTCTGTAAACTTCAATACATGAATAAATCAATCAAGTCACAATACAATAGTAGTACAATAGCAGTACAAGTAGCCTCTCTCAAAACTATAGTGGCCTTCTTGAATTAATGTACTTGGTACTTTCTGCCACCACCTTAAGGAGGCTGGGTCTCACTTTTTTTTTCCAACCATTTATTTAGTCATTTATCTATTTTGCATTTTTTACATTGAAAATGTATTATCACGACAGATTTCTTAACCAAAAGATGATACAATTAAGGTGGTCATTTGATCCAGAGTTTATACCCTGTGGTCTAGATATTTTTTTTTTTATATATCTCCAGGTCAGAGATTACTTCAATAAAGAATTTACACAAACAGTGGACAGTGAACCCAATTTGATTAATATATTCACTGATGTATATAAGACAAAAGACAACAGGCATCTTATTTTAAGAATATATAATAGATTACAAAATTCCAAAAATGATTCCACTACCCGGGTCAAACAGAAATGGGAGAGGGAATCAGGCCTGGAGTTATCAGAGAATGATTGGGATGATATCTGGGAGGGACAAACTAGGACCACCAAGTCAAGATCCTGGCGAGAGTTCTGCTGGAAAAACATAACACGATATTTTATGACTCCAGAACTGAAATTTCTACAACAGGGGTACCAGGGACGGGATGAATGCTGGGGGCTGTGTGGTAAATCAGTGGCGGACCACTTTCATATTTTTTGGAGACGTCCAATTATTTATCCATATTGGCAAGAGATTGGCAAAGATGTGAGGAACATCTTTGGAACAGAAGTTGACTGTTCTTTTGTCATATTGTACTTGGGCTAAACCATGCACAATCGCATGACCCAGGACAAATACCTTTATGAAGTACTTTTGGCCGAGCAAGAAAGCCATTACACTGAGATGGCTACAGGCAAGCGCCCCTTCAAAGGACAACTGGATTGCAATTACAAAATCCTCTGGATGGAGAAACTTACTTTTTCTTTAAGACTACGATTTGACCAATACATAAGATATTGGAAAAATGGACCATATACACTAGGGATGTAACCTATTGACTGTTCTGTACCTTTGTGTGGTTCCTACCAACCTCTATTCCCCAAACCATGTTTATGTGTTTTCTTTCTTTCTTTTCTTCTTTTTCCTTCAACCTGAAAGCACTAATAAAAATAAAATTAAAAAAGACGATACAATTAATCGACTAACCGTATGTGGCCTTTAAAAGTTAAAACCTTTACATCCCGGACTGTATGACCTGCCTCGACACGTATGAGCCGCGGTGGGCGGGGCTAATAACTACCCAGACAGGCATCATTACAAACACACCAGCTGCTCTCCTTGTACCGGTTACTTTCTGTACACAGTTGTCTTTCTGAAATAATGCCTTCAACGTTTTAATGTGCGCTCTTTGTCTGAGTTCAATTTGTCGCTTAGATATTTAAGAGTTTGCAACTTTTGTTTCCAATGGGTTGAAGAATGTGAAGTCGCTTTGGGAGGGAAATAACGGTACAGGACGTTAGCCGACTGTTAGCTTACCAGCAGCAACAGGTCGGTGACAAAACATGGTGATGGAGCGCGCGACTTTTTCAAAGTACTCGTGGATCGACTTCGTCTTCTCTGTGGTCGGAGTATGTACCTTCCTGGTGGACTGGGGCTCGGACGTGTGGGTGGCCACCGAGTTTTACTGCCGCGGGGACCTGTTCTGGTTCGGGGTGCTGGTCGGCCTCATGGTGCTGTCGTCTATCGTGGTCCAGATGTTCAGTTGGTTCTGGTTCAAGTATGACCGAGAGCTGCCGGGGTTCAGCGCTCAGACCGAGGGAGGAACCGTCCTGTTCGGGGACCGAGTCAAGCTGTCCTGCGTGCTGCATGTGCTGCAGCTGGGCTTCCTCTGCAGGTAGGGTCAGTGGTGGAAGAACAACTCATATCCTTTACTTAATAAAAGTAGAAATACTGTAGTATGAAAGTACTCCATTGTTACTTAAGCAAACGTACATAAGTATTATAAGCAGTTTTAGCCCTTTTAATAATAATATACGTTCTGTATATCACTGGATTATAGTTATTGATGCATTTATGTTGCAGCTGGTAAAGTTTGGGCTACTTTTCATTAATTCATAGACTGGCAGGCATCCCAATCTATAGTGTTACATCATAATTTATCACTTAATTTATGGTTTGTGCTGATAATCTGAATCTGCGGTGTAACCAGTAAGTAAAGCTGTCAAATAAATGTAGTGAAGAAAAAACAAATATGTGCCTAATAAAAGCCTAGTAAAAGTAGCATAAAATGGAAATACCGAGGTACAAGTGACTGGAAATTAACTAACTCTACCTGCCACTGTGTCTGGTGAGCTCCAAAAAATACAATTTTTTTGCTTTGTTGGTGAGTAAAGCAAATCTAGCAGCTACTTACATATTTTACCAGAATTTGTCTGGTATTAAATCCATTTAGTGTTAAAATAACTCAGAGTTATTCCTGCTAATCACTGGGTTGGCTGGTTAAAAACTCAACTGTTTGTTTGTGTATACACTGTATATGGAATTGAACAGCTTACACTTACTTAGTAGTGACTATAGTCTGACTGATGGTGGTTACTCAATATGTATGAAGTGTTTCAGCAGCAGTTACATGAAATCAGACGCCCTGCATGTGTGATGCAAACACACTTAAATCTTGACCAAACTGGAATCATGCTCCCCAGACACAAACACATTTGTTGCAGGAGTGTTTCTCTGAAGTTCAGGCAAGCAGGTAGGTAATAACATTTGACAGGTGCTGTGACCATGAATGAAAATGTCAGGTGTGTCAGCTAGTAAAACCAGTGTCTCAGAAGAGAGCTGAATGCTTAAAATGCACCAATAGTGAGTTAATGAGGTATGAAGAGCTCAAAATATGAGTCAGTGCTGTTGAAGACACTTGATGCATCATGCCAGACTGCTTCTATTCACCCTTAAATGAGTACATGTAGTTGCATGAGTTTGGTATGTGATGCCCTTTTCTCACCATCTATGTGTCACACACTCTAACAGCCCTTCTCTGATATATATTCATCCACATAGGCACATCTTTGCCATACGACAAGGCTTCAGGGTGTGGTGGCGGAAAGAGGAAGGGTCAGAGTACGCCGTTTACCTGACACATGACCTCAGCATGCTCCGGCTTATCGAGACGTTCTGTGAGAGTGCTCCTCAGCTCACCCTGATGATCTACGTCATGCTGCACACAAACAAAGCCAGGACGGTTCAGTGTGAGTTCTCTTCAGTTTGATTTACTTCCATCCCACAAAAAAGTAAACTCCTACAGCTGAGGATATTATTTTGTGTATATTATATACATATTATTATAATAGGAGAGGTGAAGTTCAGGTGTTCATGTTATGATGTGTGAATCAAAGTTAGTGATCTAGCTTAGGTTGTAAAAATACTCTTTCTGGGTTGTGGTAAGTCAACAAACACAACAAATGTGTGTTCACTTCCTCTTGGTTGCTAACTCAAGGTTTATCTTCTGTTTTTTGCAGTTGTTAGCATTGCTGCATCAACGACTTCCATAGCCTGGATGGTGGTGGATTACCACCGCTCTCTGCGCTCCTTCCTCCCAGACAAGGCCAAGCAGGGCTGGTGTTCCTCTTTAATCTACTTCCTGTGGAACCTGCTGCTCATCGCCCCGCGTGTTGCGGCCCTCGCCCTCTTTGCCTCAGTCCTGTCCTGGTATATTGCTATCCACTTTCTGATGTTGTGGCCTGTCTTTGTGACGTGGGCCTGGCGACAGGGGACAGACTTCATGGACAGCACCGGGGGTGAGTGGCTCTACCGGGCCACCGTAGGGCTTATTTGGTACTTCAGCTGGTTTAACGTAGCAGAGGGTCAGACCAGAGGCAGGAGCATCATCTACCATTCTTTCATCACCACTGATGGAGGAATCCTGCTGGCGACTTGGTGGTTTTACAGGGACCCTGTCCAGACTGAGTCGTACGCCCTCGCTCTGCTCATTGCTCTACCTTTCATCTACCTCCTGGGACTGTTTTTCAAATCCCTTTACTACTGTTGCTTCCACCCCAAGCTGTGGAGGCCCCCGTCGAGGGACCCAGGCCTGCCTGATGATCTGCCCGATGCAGAAGTGTCCTTTAAAGACTCTACCATCCAGGACGGCACCCTGTCCTCCCACCTCCTCAACAAACGGATGGCCTGCCATGCTGCTCACTTTTATTTAGAGCAAGCAGTTATTAGAAACACTGATAGCGCGAATGGAGCAGAGTCGTCACATCTGTGATGTCTTACTTTTTGTGTCTGTGGACTTGTTTGGTAGTGACTGAAATCAACAGTCTCTCTAGACTGTCTCTTATTTGTGCTGCAGAGTCACCTGGTGCTCAGTTGGGATGGGAATTGATAAGATTTTATTGATACCAATGCCATTATCGATATTGCTTATCAGTTCAAATCTTTGTCGATTCTGTTTTTTGATTTTGGGTCTTTCTTGTGTGTGTTTCACAGGTTTTCAGCATCACAGTGCAACAGTTTTACTATCTCTGAGTCTGAACACAACATAGATTAAATGAGAGAATATTTGCACAGCATTTGTTTTCATCCAGGCTGTTTTAGTCAAAGAAAGAATCTGCTAAACCGGCCTGTGTGACGCCACTGTCATTATAATGTACTTAGATATTTACCCTCAGTAACTGACATGCTGCTCAGTTGGGAAGCAGTAGCACCTGTGTGGAGTGCCAAATACATGGCATTCCTGGAAATGAAGTGCATGTTGCGTAGTGAGATGTTTCAGCATATTGCAGGTGTTTCCATCCTTACTTGAAATGATCATTGTACAGACATACAAGCAGCACTGTTGTCATCTTTCTTCGTGAAGTGAGGCCACACTTTGGACCATATTTTCCTCTACGGCTATGACTCCTTGTTGCAAGTTTCCATCGGTGTAGAAGCAGGAGTTTATGTCATTGTTTTGCAAAGTGCAAATGTCAGAGAAAAATGCCAGAACCAATAAGCTCAGAGGCATACCATTCCAACGGATAGGACAGTTTGGACACGGTTTTCAATTGGACCCACTTCTCGATTCCCATCCCTAGTGCTCAGTGTAATTTGAACAAAAATGCAGGCTCACAAACCGTACTTGAAACTAAGACAATATGGATAAAATCCTTTTCACATACATCAAACATCAGAACATATATTGTCATATAAGAAGTTCCTGGAAAAACTGACCTGCAACCTTGCCAATACCAGCATAGATACTAAAGGGACAGCTGCCACTGTATATAATCATACATTGTCAGATGTCTCAACTTGAAACTGGGGCTAATTTGATACGCTCATTTCTAAACCAACAAAGTGAAGTGTTAGCTTTATTTGATACATTTCTCTACAAAACAAATTGTGTTTCATGATGATGCTTGAAGTACATTTATACGTGGAGTCAATTTGTACGTTTGTCATACATACCGTAGATCATATGGGTTAGTTGATGTTTTTTAATATACAAAGAAAAAAAACACTGACAAGGCAAAAAAATACTTTATATACATCATATTTGGGATATTATAAGGGTTTTTGGTAAGAGAGCTGTTTTTTTCCACTTTATGTAGTTAATCTCTTAATTTAAGTGGATGTCTGAGGTTTTACATGTCAGCATTGGGTATCTGAAGTCATGTGTTGTTTTTGAGTGTTTGGTTGTTACAGCTGCTATTACTGGAACCTATTTGAAGGACTTTGAATGTAGATTTAACCATGAGCTCTCCTGTTATAATATCTATGTCCTGTTACTGTGTGAAACAGCTGTTTTAGACCAGCTGACGGAGGAGAAGTTTTCATCAGGATGATACTGTAAAAAAGTTTGAGTCAAGTGTTGATACTTTACATGTCAACTACATATTTTAAGTACATATTTGCCACACATGACGTCACTCAGACTTTAGGTACAAAGCCACTGGTGTTACTTTTGTTCGCTCATCCAGTGTTTGTTTAGCTTGTTTAAATGTCACATGTTCCAAACGTCTCGGTTTACCTCACTATCAGTGTAAACTGTGCTGCACAAAGACAATCCTTACGACTCTACACGGAGCATGTGCTGTTCAAATCTTTTTGTAGTGCCCTAAAAGTTGATTCAAGTTTTTGTGTGTTATGATTTATTTTCATGTTAAACTGCTTTCAGTTCAGTGTTAATGTTTATAAAGTGTTGTAGATCCACTTCTTTGCCAACAGACTCTTCTGAAACCAAAAGTCACTGTTGGTTGTTCATATTTTACCTCATTTGCCATGTGCAATTATTAAAGTGTTTACAATCTTGTAGGCTATTATCTGTTTTTAATCTGTGCTTTCTTTACACGTGATGCAGACTGCAGACACTATGTGATTTGCATGATGAATTACTGCTCAGTCTCTTATACTGTGCAGTAAAATAACTATTTAAATATGAGAATACTGTGGAGCCTCATTGTTACAGTGACAGCTTTAAATGTAAGTTGTATGTCAAGTCAAGTCAATTTTATTTATATGACACATCTACACAGTTTTTATCTGTCGATTTGGTACATTTCATGTCCATGCCAACAGCATGACAAGTCCTTGTGTCATTGTTTACAAACAAGATAGTCAAAATGCTTGGCCATGTTGTCAGTATCCACCTTATTCCTGAGGACACTACTGTAGACATGATAATGTGCGCAACTTCCAGTGAGATAGCAGAAGTAGCAGTAAGCTAGTTAGTCCCATAGACTGTGGTTAGTACCAGTGGCTAGCTGGTTCTTTTCTAAAGTAATATGCCTTCAGTTTAGCAAATACTTTTTTTTTTTTTTTTTTCTTACAAATATTTAATTGTGTCAACTTAGCATTTTCTAAAATGTCTTTGCGGAGCTCTGGTACCTGTTGCACTGTCTGTGTCTGTAATGACTAACAACTAGTCTAAGCTAAATTTTTGTCTTCAGCAAATGTGTGCTGAACATGTAACCAGAACGAAAAGGGACCGTTCCTGTTGCCAAAGGTACCATTGATATGAGAACTAAAACCACAAGATAGGGATGTCCCGATCACAATTTTTTTTTGCATCCGATCCGATACCGAGTGCTTTATTTTGAAACCGAGTCCGATACCGAGTGCGATCCGATACCTTGCAAAGCATTAAGAAAGAAAAAAAATAAAGCATCCAAGTTGTCCTATAAGGTGGTTCAGCAGCACAAAATGTAAACAAATTCTGAATTGTAAACAAATTGTCCCTCCAGAGTTGCCGAAGGGCTGTGGTAGGCAAGGTTCTGTCTGTCCCACGTTTTTCTACTCACTGACATGGTCAATCTATGTGAAACTGCACATAGGCATTGAGGACTGGCATAGGTAGAAGGTGACAAAGCTACCAACGGGTATGGACTAGTCTTAAGTAAAAAGCATTCAAATCATTTGCCATTTTTCTTTCATCATTAGTATACAACGGGTTCCTTTTCTAAATCATATTTGTAATAAATAATGTGGCCCACATTTTCTTTGTGTTATTAGCCCTAAAGTTATTCTCTATGGATTCCTTTTATCTCCTTTTAGCCACATTGAGTTTCTGCTTCAGCTCCTTCTGCAATGACTGTAATTCCACTCGGACGCTTGATACAGTCTTTAATGTCCTTAGTAATATAGGACTTGTTGTTGGGGTACTGTTTTATTGTCTTTTTGGGAACTCCTTCCACACAGAAGTTCACATAAGCTGTAATGACCTCGTTGGTTTTAATCACGTCAGACTCATGCAGAACGCCCCAGTCTGTGCACAAGTAGCACAAGTAGCAACACGAGTGTGTTGTCGTTAGACCAGATTTTAACAATTTTGTTATTTGTTATTACTACAGTGTGCCTTTAAGATGTCACGGGACCCTGAGGGAGGGTCAATTTGAAGGCTGCGCTATATTTGGACACTAAACCATTGCCCCTTGCTTACTTTCAGTCTCCTCTTATCTGAAACTAACATGGGGTGTGTTTAACAGCTTAGGCCTACAGCTGGCTGTGGTACAGCTATGGCAACTTTGAGAGGCACACAGCGGTTGAGAAATGTGTGAGCCGGGGCCAGCTCAAGCTTCTTCATGTTTTCCAACTGGGGATCTTCTGCAGGTTGTGTAAACCTTGTGTATTACAATATCTCTAAGTGTTCAAAGTGTGTGAGGCTGTGTTTTCTTCTGTTGTAGTTTATGTGGGAAGATGGCTGTATATGCAGGACAGTGAGGTGTTTTCTCTTTTTACATGTGGCTTTCATCTGTTTGTTCATGAAAACAGTCCCATTTACAGGAAATGCAAAGTAAACTAATAGTCTGAATGGAATAATTGTGCTGCGCTATCATACTGCACTGTAGCTGTACCAGTGAGCGATGTCATGGTAGCCATGTCCATTATTCATACAGTCTATAGATAAAACCGAGCTTCTGAAGGAGCACTGATGGGAGAGATGTATTTCTTTGGGTGTCAAGTTCACATATCAACAATCTCTACCACAATCAGACTTAATAAGATTTTGAATGCAAGACTTTTACCCCAGATTCAGTTTGGTATGGTGTTTGGCCTTGGTATATTTGCGTTTTTTTTTAGTGCTGCCTCTCTTGAATGGCTTCTGCTTATGGTCTGGCACCTGGTCACTACCTTTTTACAAAGGCCTGAACTCACCTGAGCGCTGTGGGTGTACATGCCCACAAATGTTCCAAGCACAGGAAAAAGACAAAATAAGAAATACAGGCAGGGGCGGAGTCTCTGCAGTAAATACACCACAACACACCACTAGTGGGTCATAAATGATGATTGAATGTGTCAATATGTTGAGGGGTTTTTTCCCGGAAAATCCTGCATAATAGATCTTTAGGTAAAAGATCTGATGATGACTCAGTTGGTATAACTAGTTATTATCTTCAATATTTGGTTGTCAAAAGGGTTTTAACTGTATGTTCTCTGTCCCACAAATTTGTTTGCTCAGGCACGCAGGTGCAGCAGAGACTTCTTTACGCAGCTTCTACCCAAAGACCCGTGACAACAAGGTTGGAGCAGTGTACCTGAGGCCTGACTTGAGCATGCTGCGGCTCATTGAGACGTTTTCACAGCACCCCTCAACTTGTCCTCATGCTCACTATCTTTCTGCAGCGGGGCGAGCTCGACCCTGTGACAGGTGCAGTGTGTGACTCATGTCTCTAATTGTTAATTAGATTTGGCATCAAATTGTGAGTCACCAATAATGAATTCAGTCATGAGTGTTGAATTAGAATTAAGATTAAAGTGCTGAAGTAAAAATGCAAATCTAGGTTACGCTTTGCCTTTCCTAGAGGCTGTTGAACACAATGAGAGGACATATAGTTCCTTTCTGCTCTTCACCAAACAGGTTTTCTCAGGGCCTCCCGGAGTTACAGTTAGCTGCCATTGCAGTCATGTCTGGACCTTATTCATTCACTCTTCGTCTTCTCCTCCTCAGTGGGGAAGACCATTGGGTCAGTCTCAGCCATGGCCTTCAGGTTGACCATGCACTACCGCACCCCGGGCTTCCTCCTGCCTGACAAGCTGCCGCCGCAGGTGATCACCTCAGTGTTCGCCTCTGTGCTGCCCTGCTTCATCTTCACCCACTGGTATATATTGTTATATATAAAATAAAGACAAGATCCATTTTGCAATCATCCTGACTCTGTTTTATTTTACCTGCTCTGTGCCCTATATCAGTGGCTCTCAACAATTTTTGTCTGACACAACCTCTTAGCCCTGTCCTCAAGTACCCCATCGACACCATGGAATGTGTGATTTAACACTAAAACAATGTTTTGATACAACTGAATTGTCAATGTTTAGATTGGTATTTTGTACTACTACTACTTGGACTAGCAGAGGATGAATATATCAATGGTTTGTCCATAACTTTTAGCTATATTTCATTTATATTTCATTGCTAAATATGCCAGCTATGTACTTTTAGCAAACTATTTCAACCATTTATCTGAACCATCCATCTATCACAAGTATTTATCCATTATTTTTAATTAACTATTTCATCTGTTAATCCATTACTTTAAGATATTTCACTATTTATCCATAACCTTTAGCTAGCTATTCAAACTTTTTTCTATTAGCTACTTTTAGTGAACTATTTAGGCTATTTATATTTGTTTATTGATTATTTTTAGCCATTTCATCATTTATCTTGTACGTTAGCTAACATTTTCAACTGTTTATTGATTGTTTTTAGCTATTTCATAATTTCTCCAGTACTTCAGCTAACTTCTTCAACTGTTTATTGATTATTTTTTAGCTATTTCATCATTCATCCAGTACTCTAATGTTTTCAACCTTTAACTTTTAGTTAACTATTTAAACTATTGCTTTTAGTTACCTGTTTCAACTGTTTATCCAGCAAAGTAACTTTTAGCTAACTAGTTTAGCTTTTTATCCTTCACTTTTAGGTATTTCACCATTCATCCAGTACATTTAGGTAAGTATTTTAAAAGATTTTTCATAGCTTTCAGTTAACGGTTTAGCCCACTCTGCTTGCTTGTTTACTGATTTTTGCGCATTCTCAATCCTCTCCTTTCATTGTCAACTTCATTACCTGCCTTAGAGCATTTTACCACCTTAGTTAGTACCTTCCCCACCCGGACTTGTTTCACCTGTCCCTCGTTGTTCACGTCCTTACCTTGTGTATTTTGTCTGTGTGCCTTCCTTCTGTCAGTTGTGAGATCGTCTGCGTTTGTTGCTGGTCTCCCTTGTGTTCCTTGTGTCATTTTGGTTTCTTCCTAGTTTAAAATTTGTACTTTGGAGAAGCAGGCAGAAGCACTGACCCGCAAGCTGAGCAATGTACTGCTGAGGATGGGGGCAGCAACAAGACATATTTTAGCTGCCTAAAAAAAAATATAGCAGTTTAAGCGTACGCTATATTTAGAATATTTTCATTGCTTTACTGTCAGACAGCTCTTTCCAATGGTAAACTGAAACATACTAATCTATGCTCCCTTTAAAGCCACCAGACTCTGTTGACAAAACCAGTAATTTTACCTCACTGAACACATTTATTTGATACATTTCTCCAAAGCAAATCGTATTTTGTTGTTTTTACACAAAGTGCATTCGTACGTATTATAAGGGGGCAACTTTTGTTCTATACCATATGACACCAAATTGTTTTTGACAACAAGGTAAAAGATAAATAATAACATTAACAATACTTTATCTGTACTGAATTAAAAAAAAAGATCATAATATTATGGACATCATAAGGGTTTTGCAAGAGACCTGATGGTTTTCCTCAATATATGTAGCCTAGTTTATCTCTAAATATAAATGCATTTCTGGGGTCTTAACATGACAACAAGGGGTATCTAAATGTGTGCGTTGCTACAGCTACCACTGGTACCTACTTGAAGGACCCTGAATGTAGATTTGACCATAAACTCTCCGCTTGATAGGGTACTATTTTTTTATTGTCATCAAGGTGTAAAATAAGTTAAAGTCAGGTGTTAACTCTTTACATGTCAACTTAGAATTGTTGGTACATATTTAAAAACTCATGACGTCAGCTTTAGGTTCGAAACCACTGGTGTTACTTTTACTCGCTCATCCTGTGTTTGTTTAGTTTGTTTAAATATCACATGTGCCAAATGTCTGTTTACTTCAGTATCAGTGTAAACTGTGCTACACACATACAATCCTTACTACTCTACACAGAGCATGTTCTATTTAAAGCTTTTTGCAGTGTCCCTAAAATTAAATAAAGTTTTTGTTTTACGTGTTATTTTCATATGTTAAACGCTTTTTAATTCATTGTTAATGTTCATAAAGTGTCGTAGATTCACTTTTTTGTCAACAAACTTGACTGAAACTAAAAGTCAAGGTCACTGCTGGTTGTTAATGTTTTATCTCATTTGCCATGTGAAATTATTAAAGTGGTTACAAAGTTGTAATCTATTGTGTTTTAATATGTGCTTTTTTTTTTACACTTCATTGTTACAGTGACAGCTTTCAGTATGATTTTTATGTCAAGTCAGTTTTATGTATTGTGCACAATTAAAAAAAGAGTTGATCCAAAGTGCTTTCCAGTCGGGGCAGTTGCTCTATCTTAGTAAACATATAAATTACTAGTTTTTCTCAGCCGCTTTGCAACATTTGTTGAATCAGCCTTAACATTTGCAAAACAGTAAGTGCATCTCTCGAAACAATTCATACATTGACATGACAAAGGTCATAACTTGATAAAATCCTTAGTTTATTTCTCAAAAATTAATATTTATGTAACATGTGCATGCCATCAGAACAAGGTGCTATGTTTTCCAGTTGTCTGTCCATCCTGGTGAACCCGATATCTCAAGAGCAGTTTCAGGGAATTTCTTCACATTTGGCACAAACATATCCTTGGACTCAACAATGAACCAATTAGATTTTGGTGGTGAAAGGTCAAGGTCACAGTGACCTTGTGTACATCTCAATTCCAAGAACATGGTATCGCAAGAAGGCCTTCAGGGAATTTTTAAAATTCAATGATGGATCAGCAATCCATTGCTTAGAATTTGGTGGTCAGGGGCGTAGGTGGCTTAGTGGATAGAGCAGGCGCCCCATGTACAAGGCTGTTGCCGCAGGGGCCCAGGTTCGACTCCAGCCTGTGGCCATTTCCTGCATGTCACTCCCTCTCTCTCTCCCCCCTTCACACTTGTCTGTCCTGTCAATTAAAGGCTAAAATGCCCCCCAAAAAATCTATGGCCATAACTTCAAAATTCCTACACTTTTTATGACAAAATTTCACACAAATGTCTAACAGGATAAAAGGATGAAGTGATGGCAATTTTATATTCAAAAGGTCAAAGGTCAGCTTCACTGTGACATCATAATGTTCTGCAGATGAACACGTTTCTGGCCATTATTCAACATCATAATTCAGAACAGAAGGGGAGACATTTGGTCAGATACTTAATTGGTGAATCTAATCTGAAACTGTGCTGAGTGTGTTGATCGTCTGAGCTGCCAGGTTGAAAATGTGTGTGAAGCATCTATGTTTTAGAATTTGGAGCTTCTTTGCAGCGACGTCCATATTTGAAGCACTTTCTGCTGTCATAGCTACGACTTTGTGTTGTATCCTGTTCCTCTAGTCCACCACAAGCTCACTGGGTTTGCCAACATGCAGCTTCAGGTGGTTTGTCACCGGAAATTCATGACATATATTCTATCACTACTATATTACAGGAGTTTGGACAGATGTGTAAACTGCAACCTGACTTGTTGGCAGAGGCATGCATCTGCAAGACAATAACTAGTTGTACGCTTCATGCAGACAGTATGTGATCTGCATGATAATTTACAGCTCAGTCTCTCTTTTATTTCACAGTAAAATAGCTTTCTTTAAATATGGTAGTACTATAGAGTTTAACGATTAAAGTGACAGCTGTCAGTATGAGTAAAGTAAACTGGTAATGAATATATTACTGCAGTATCCCTTTAAGAAGTTACATAACTATGAAGGAGG
Source organism: Epinephelus moara (assembly GCF_006386435.1). Lineage (NCBI taxonomy): Eukaryota > Metazoa > Chordata > Actinopteri > Perciformes > Serranidae > Epinephelus > Epinephelus moara. The sequence continues at coordinate 40,645,443 of NC_065527.1, read as the reverse complement.
GCCAATAGGAGGAGTTACAAGTGTTTGACACTGAACTTTAGAGCTTTGCCTACTTTCAGTTAACAAGTGACGTGTTGACAGCTCCCAAAATATGTAGCCACAATAGAAGCAAGTAGTTAAAGGGGATATGTGTAAACTTTAATTTGACAGACACTATGGGTGTGTTCAAGTACTCCCCCGTGGACTTCGTCTTTATTCTTTGTGGACTAGTGTTCTTGCTGCTTGACATAGGGCTGGATATATGGGCAGCTGTGACTTTCTACCAAGAAAAAGCCTACTGGAGCCTTGGCATCCTGCTGCTGCTTCTCATCGGCTCGTCCATTCTTGTTCAGGTCTACAGCTGGCTGTGGTACAGCTATGAGGAATTTAAGAGGCAGACAAAGGTTGAAAATTGCCTGAGCCCGAGCCAGCTCAGGCTGCTTCATGTTTTCCAGCTGGGGATCTACTTCAGGTTGTGCAAACCTTGTGTATTACAATAATCCTGGTGTGTTCCAAGTGCCACAGGCTGTATTTCCTTCTTTTGTATGTGTGGGGAAGTGGGTGTGAATGCAGAATAGTAAGGCGCTTTCTCTTTATACATGTGGCTCTTTATCAGAGAGCTCCACCCTTGTCTGTTCATGCACATATTCCCATTTACGGGAAATACAGTCTGAATGGAACAGTTGTGCTTCACTCTAGCTCAACTCCAAACTAGGGTGGTGTAAAAACTATTGAATTTTAGTATACGCAAAACACTCTATCTTTTTAGATAAAAACAAAACATTAAGTCATTTCTGTTGTGAATTACATCAGCTGTTTCATTTCCTCTAAATTTGGTACATGATAGTAGTTGTAACAGTAGTGTGTTGTAACAGTGGCGTGTCTTATGCGAAAGAGTCTCTGTAGATCCACTTTTGTGACCACAAAGATTCAAGAATGAAACGTGAGTTATATGAAAGGTTCTTTATTTGCAGTGGATAATCTGATTTGATATTAGAGCCTTGTTGAACTGGTTCTGTTGAAGCACTGCACTGATGACAACACTACCAAAGAAATCACAATGAGTGTCTCAGTGGTGGAAAGTAAATAAATCTACTCAAATACTGTACCTAAAGAACAGTTTTGATGAACTTGTACTTTACATTGTTGTGTTGTTCCTTGTACTGTTAAGATCTGAGCACTTCTTCCATCATTGACATAACTCAATTGGTTTTAACTCTGCTTTCTCTATCCCATAACTTTGTCCTCTCAGGCATGCAGGTGTCGTGGAGATCTCCTTATGCAACTCCTACTCAGAGGTCGATGACCCCGAGGGTACAGCAGTGTTCCTGAGCCACGACCTGAGCATGCTGCGGCTCATAGAGACGTTTTCGGAGAGTGCCCCTCAGCTTGTCCTCATGCTCACTATCATTATGCAGCGGGGCGAGCTTGACCCTGTGACAGGTACAGTGTGTTCTCATCTCTCAGAGCTACATCATTTCGATTTGGGGGAGTCACCAGGGGGCATGTCCCCTCAATATTTTTAACATGTGCATTTGCCCCCCCCTCCCCTTATGAAAACATGAATGTAGCAGAGGACTTTTACTTCGAAAGACTGCTAGACCGTGACTGATCAATGCAACAGTGCCTTCAGTAAAATAAATGGCGGCAGTATGCAACCTCAGAAGCAATGGTTGCAATCTGCCATAAAACAGCCAGACAAAAAAGCAACTATGTATAGTTGAAGCAGAATGTACCATGACATTTCCTTCATAAATAGATGCAAAAAGGGCAGAAATCAGTGCTTAAACATGGATCAAAATATATGAAATTAAATGTTTGGCACTCAAAATTTCCTGGGGGAGGACCTCTTCTCCTCTGATACCCCTTGTTTTGCCATAATGAAGGTACCAGCATGTGACGTATCATCCCCTGGCTGTCTGAATCTGGTCATTGGTACATTATACAGTTCCAAGGCAGAAATGCTCACCAAAACACCATATGGACCTGTTACTAAGGTTAAAAACTTGATTTTCATTTGAAGGGGTCTTTAATGCACCCAAAACAGTGCTGTATATGCATGAAAAAGGCTACTCTATCAATGAAAGTACTATCTACTCTTTACTAAGAGGAAATGCATTAATTACAGTCACTTCTAGCTTCCCTAATGATGACGTCTTCTCCTCCTCAGTGTTAAAGGCCCTTGGGTCAGCCTCAGCCATCGCCTTCAGTGTGACAATGTACCACCGCTCCCTGCGCTCCTTTCTGCCCGACAAACAGAAACAGCAGATGATCTCCTCGTTAGTCTACTTCCTCTGGAACCTGTTCCTCATTACGTCTCGTCTAACCGCCCTCGCCCTCTTCGCCTCCGTGCTGCCCTGCTTCATCTTCACCCACTTCTTGTGCTCTTGGATAATGTTATTCTTTTTCGTCTGGAGAGCCAAGACGGAATTCATGGACAGTGCTTGTGGAGAATGGCTTTACAGAGCCACTGTGGGCCTCATCTGGTATTTCGACTGGCTTAATGTGGTCGAGGGGAGGACGAGGTACAGGACTCTGCTCTATCATGGCTACATACTGGTTGACATTTCTCTCCTCTGTGGTCTGTGGTGCTGGAAGATGAGCACAGAACCGCCTTATTTTGAAATCCCACCCCTGTATGCTGTCATCACAGCAGTCTGTGTTGTTGGGGTTTACATCCTTGGCCTCCTTTTTAAGATGATATATTACAAGTACAGCCATCCAAGCCTGACCAAGGAGGAGCTAAAAGGGGACACTGCAGAAAAGTCCAGAGTTGGACAGGGACCTACTAGGACTCCATTCCCTGGAGATGAGACAGACTTTCCTATATCCTCATTGGAAGATTTAGACGTGGAGGAGATTACATATCGTAGCTGGCCAAGCCCACCTGCACTGGTCACTAAACGCTGCAATAAAAGAATGAAGAAGTTGGCTGAGAACTTCTACGCCTGAGCAGCGTCACCTGACATCCACTAGACACGGAGGTTAGACTGACTCATGCAGACTTGACAAGCCTCATTAATCAAGATCATGAGGTTGTGTGGGATAGAGGGACTGTGACCTGCTCCCTGATTCAGCCTCATGGGAAACGACTACAAGTCACGACTGCTGTATTCTCATAAGCACTGTCTTCACTGCACTAAGTGGTGCTGCTATGTGCCGATCATCATTTAATTTATTTTTTTGGGGGTTTTGGGTTGCTGTAATTTTCCTTCTTGTTCGTACTGCCTGTGGAGAGATTTTTAAAGTCCTCCTTCAGACATGATTTCAAGTATTTCAAATATTTCTTTCTCCCTCATTGAAAAAATTCTGGATCTGGCCTCTGCCCTGCCCACCACTGCTGCTTGTCTTAGACTGATTGGTGAAAGAGCAGTGTGCATCCAAATGGCTTGTGTTAAGCCTTATTTATGGTTTGGTGCATGACACTTTTGATGAGTGTCGCTCGATAGAAAAGATGTATTTCCAACGGGAAAAAAGTGTCAACATAAAAGTCGGTGACTGTTGGAACAGTGGACTAACTAATGAGATCTGTAGTCAGACGTGTTATCCAGTGCACCACTGGCCCGCATGACTAACTTATTAGATGACTAAAAAGAGTAACCGAGATGGATTATTTGGTTTCTGATGAGTTTAAAAGAGGGTTTTACAATGAGTTTGCTCAGTCAGTTAAGCCAGCCTTAGTTCCATGTCTGAGAGAAATTTGAATTCAAAAGACGTAGTTGTATTTTTCTGTTTTAATAAGGAAAAGAGGTGTGAGAATATGACTTAGATGAACATTTTGTGAGTTTATATTATGTATTTATTTGTCTGAAAAAGCTAGAGTATGCTGAAAGTAGTGGGATGGGGGCATAGCAGTGGCGCACACTCATATCATGGTATACTGTATACCCCAGTGTGAAATTTTACCCAAGCCTTCTGTGACGTCACGCATTGTTTTATAGACTCCCGTTTTGGCCTTCGGTGACCATATTTTGCCCTAACACTAGCTGCCAGACTGGTTACACAATGCATTTACAGCTGTTAACTGTGATTTTGCTTATGCTAATGCTAATTTTTGTAAGTGAAGAATTTTAATTTATTTTTTTAAATTTTATATACTTTATTAATCCCTGAGGGGAAATTCAATTTTTTCACTCTGTTGTCAATTACACACAGGTTTGAACACACACATGCACAAACAGGACCTATACATGCACTAAATGGAGATAACGGGCGCTCCGAGCGGTTGGGGGGTTGGGTGCCTTGCTCAAGGGCACCTTGGCAGTGCTTAGGTGGTGAACTGGCACCTTTCCAGCTACCAGTCCACGCTCCATGTTTTGGTCCAGACGGGGACTTGAACAGCCGACCCTCCAGTTCCCAACCCAAGTCCCCATGGACTGAGCTACTGCCGCCCCAAGAACAAGCTTAAACCCGTGATTACAAAATGTTCTTAATAGAAAACCCTAACACCCAACTCCTCATAGGGTCTTTGAGTATGACCAAATGCTGTACAGACATTTCTTAGGCAACCAAAATGTTAACGTGAGGAGGGTGACTGAACTATATTGTTGTGAAAGCTTATAGTTGAATAGCATTAGGGGGGATGTCTTTGGCATGTATGGAAGGGAGGAATGATTGTTAACGACCAATAAGGACCAGTCTATTAACAGCTGCCCAGAAACATCTTCCGATATCACATTTCTCATTAAGAAACAGATTTTTACTGAAAATGTTTACGGATTATATTTATAACAGATGTTGTTTGTCAATAATTTGTAATTGTATTTTTGTATACAATTGTATTTTTTTAATGGTAATATATAATAAACCAAAACTTGAGTCTGAAACTTTTTGAAATTTATTTACACTGTACTGAGTGTCTAAGGTACACAGGGAAACCTTACAGGGCTGTGTCGAGGTCCCAAACAGCTACTGTGGGGAACATAGTGATTATTGTAATTAAATTAGCATCGATTATTATGATGGTGCTCCGTTTACAGGATCACATTCAGGCTCTCTACATGTGGCCTCACAGGTCCTTGAAAATGAGATGAAATACATTAAAAAACAAAACAAAACATTAACATACAGTATTTTAAAAAATAATAACAGTATTTGGCATTGGAAAAAAAAAAGAGCACACATAGAAGAATATAGCCCCTTAAACATTGCATGGTCATTATTTAACAGCCATGGTATACTTCAAAACAGACATGACATGCAGACAAAGTAAAGAAATAAACAGAAAACACATTCAATATGCAGACAAAAATGCAAAGATTGCATATGGTCTCAATTTTCTCAAACGCCAGGACTGATAGATTTACCTTTAATTCACACTGAACAATCAAACATGCCTTTCACTTTAGTAATCTGCATTAAAAATACCATGTATTTAGATCGTGATTGTCTCTAAGCGATGCTAAGCGTTTCACAGCAACAAAACAAACGCAATCTCCTTTTCAAAAGGAAGCAGAAATCTAATACAAAGCAGAAACTGAATGCTGATGGTGGGATTTCCACAAGTAACATTTACATGAAACACAAATGTGTTGTCAATCCAAATTGAGACATCTATTCTTTGAAAACGTAACTGATAGCAAAGTAACTGTTCTTCGGCCCTTCACTAAAATTTTCTTTAAACACTGAGCAACCCACATGAACTTTTCCCCAAAATGGATGTATAGTTTTCTAGAAGGAGGCCTTTCAAATACAGTGCAGACAACACAATCAAATCAAACAAAGTCTAGTAACAAAAAAACACTTAAAAAAAGTATTGAATTAAAAAAAGTAAGATAACACTTTGGATAATATAACAATGCAGTGATAAATGTATCAAACAAAATCTTTCCCTTTGAGATTATGCATACAGTTGATGGTTAAAGGCACAATATAAATATGCACAGTCACGCAAGACAAACAAAAATTACACAGAAATACACATTCTTAACGGTCAAGCTGCATGTGTGTAAATACGAAGTCTTCTTCAGGCTCAGTATTGTTCAGTCATAATCTCACACGGACCGGGGGACAGTCGATCGACTCCTCCGGCTTCTCTCACCATCTACAAAATGAAAAGTCCCTTGAAATACAGTCAGTGAGCAAAGTAGAAATGTATTGCACAGTCATCATCCTTTGTGTAAATTTGTCCCCTCTGATACGCCTCCGAGAGGTTGTGGGTTGTCATGTGGCTGAAAAATTCAAAGCTATGGTTGCACTTATTGGATACACTTAAATTCCTAAATTTTAACTAGAGCTGAAACAATTAATTGATGAGTCTGCAACTTTTTTTCACAATAAACTAATTGTTTCAGTAAGTTTTTGTACACAAAAGCACCAAAAATTCACTTGTTTTAAAGTGAATATTTGCACTTTTACATATTCCTCAGACAATAAATTTGGTCCAACATAAGCAATTTTAAGACGTCACATTGAGCTGTGGGAAACTGTTATGGACATTTTTAACCATTTTTTTGACATTTCATGGACAAAATTAGGGCTGCAACTCATGGTTATTTTCTTGATTGATCGTTGGTCTATAAAAATGTCAAAGAATAGTAGTAGGAGCTACTCACAATTTCCCAGACCCCAAAGTGACATCTTCAGATGCTTGTTTTGACCAACAATCACTCAAAAAAACCAAAAGATACTCACTTTGCTATCATATAAGTCCAAGAAAAACAGCAAATGCTCACATTTGAGAGGCTAGAACCTGTTAATTAGTGGCATTTTTGCTTAAATTTTTTTTACTACAACTGAATTTTTTTTTTCAGATTGACCACTTAGTTAATCAACTAATCGTTGCAACTCTAGATGAAACAGTTGACCAAAAATATTGAGAAAATAATTTGCAGATAATCCGATAAAGACAATTTTTAGTTGCAGCTTCAGTTTTAACTAACTAATACAACGAATGCTGACAACTGCCTGAAAAACAACTGAGAAACATGTTGAGTAAAGTCTTTGGAAACGAAAGTATGCAAGTTCCTTTTTGGTAAATGACCATTTTGACATTCAGTTGCATTAACAGAGCAACTCTGGTTTTGTTGCAACAACATGACAACATGTAAGAGAAATCAAACTTAATCCTACTGGCTAAGACTATTTTTTGCCCTGGTTTTGTCAAATTGTACAAATGCTTTACGAACACCGCTCTCCTCCTGTGATGAGATGCAACAACTGTCTTCACTATGAGAAGAGGAAACTCATAATGAAACCTCTTAAGTGATTATAATCCTCCAAACAATATATAAGCTGAGTCAGAGGCTGAAAGGTGAGAGCACGGACGGATTATGAGACAATGGGGCCCCTGAGGACAGATGTCTCAAAACATAGGAGCACCCACGCAACCAGGACTTCATCCTGAACCAAAGCTATTGGGTGCTGTTGTTGGTTTAAAAACTAAACTTCAGTGTTTAGTTCATGCTGGACACAAAGAGAAAGAGAGAGGCTGTCTAAAGCTTCCTGACACAACAGATCCATAACAGACAGTTTTCCATTCAAACCAATTCAGATCCTGCATCCCGCAAGTTTGGGCCAATGGAGCCGTTATCTGTAGTTGGGTTTCCATTCATACGGAGCGCAAACTTTAACCAAATTTACAGAAAATTATTTTTGCATTTCCATTCACTATGATCTTGACATACAGCCCCTAACCCTGTAGATCCTTTAGATTCGTGACCATCCTGAGAGAGACGTTTTACAGCACAAAAAAATGAACTAGTCAGTGCTCTTAGGTGGAGAATTAGGGAATGGAAACGCTGTCTCTGTATTACAATATCTTGTTACTTATGGGCTGAGATATACACCAATACTGACCGACACTTCAGCCTGGCTCTAAAAGGAAAAAGACTGGCAAAGGATTGGGAGCAAAACAAAACACAAACTGAGCTCTGTGACTTTACAACAATAAAAGTTACCGGCCATTTTAAACAGAGGCTCTGTGACCAGTTCTGGAATCCATCCATGGGTATGATCCCTTATATTTTCCTCCCTCAACCTAAAAACACTTAACATTTGTTACCAGAGTCACGTTATCCTGATTTACATCATTCTGAAAAACATAAACTGTTAACCAATCTACAGTAAATCCCATTATTTTAAATGCTTGTATTGTACCACTTTCAACTAAGCACTTCAATGAGTTTCTAATGGCAGTTCATCTCCTCACAGGAGTTAAAGGATACTTAGGAACCCCAAAAACAGCTGCATCAGTATATTACTAGTATAACATAACATCATCAGCGAAGAAGAACAGCCCTGTTTGTAGCTTTGTGTCAAACCAATTTTCAGATAATCAACAGGTTTTTAAAAACGGTTTGTGGAGCATTTTCTCAAACCAGAAAATAAACATTGAATCCTTTAAATCAGATTGTCGTGTCCCAAATCCATACCACATACTGATTCTGCACAGGTTTTTAGTATAGTGTCTTCACAATAGAAAAGTGACAACTTTGTGGCTCACTAATCACACAGTAGGCAGCTAAATATGGTCGATTCTAGACACTTTTCACACAATGCAGTTCCCAGAGAAAATTAGGTGGGTGCTCACAACTGGAGAAAATTTAAAATAAGTTGCGGGTGCAAGGGAAAAAACTCAAGATAAATCTTGGAAAACTAAAATAAGTGATATTTATAGAAAAACGTTTAGCTTTCTGTAAGTTTAACTTGCAGAGACTTTTGGGTGTATTATGTAATTCCCTCAAAACATAAAAAGGTTATGTATGTTAATGTTTTTGGATACTAAATAGGGCTGTACGTTTTTTTTTTTTTTTTTGCCAAGACACCATAATATCAGGTTATACAATAAACACATCACAAAAGACAGAGATACTCCACTCAGGGATCAGATTATCAATAGAAAATTGTGCTTTTAATTTTTTTTTAATTTATTGGTGCCTTTTGTGTTTAATTCAATGTTCAATTTGTTCAAACAAGAAAGTTGGAAATAATTTCCTTTCATTCTTTAAATTCAGAAAGGCAGAACTGAGCATACTTTAAAAGGTGAAGTGTGTAAGATTTAGGGGGATTTGGTGGCATGTAGTGGTGCACTGCAGTGTGCAACCAACAAAAACTTCTCCTGGTTAGAATCCCTTCAGTGTTTATTGTTTGGCAAGTTTTTACCGGGAGCCGAATGATCCACAGAGGTCTTCTCCTCTCCAAAACAAACAGAACCAGTAATTTAAAATCAGTAAAAACACTGAATAAAGCAGCTTCACGTTACAAACCAGTGACACTACGATGCTGCTCATTGCATGAGCTTCTCACTATGGTGACTGGTGGGAAAATGTGACAACTCAGATGGCCCTATCTGGAGTAAGTACTTGGTTTGTCTGTTCTGGCCACTGTAGCAACATGGCGGTACAACATGGCGATCTCCATAAACGAGGACCAGCTCCCCATGTATAAATAAACAGCTCATTCTAAGGTAACGAGAACACAATAATTCTTATTTTCAGGTGATTATACACTAGAGAAAACATACTTATTATTTTATATTCCATTTCTGCCAATATATCCCCCTACATTCTACACACTGGACCTTTAATATCTGTATATTATTGGCAAGTAATATCATTATTGCGATATTTAACAATGTTATCACTTATTTCCTACATACCGTGCAGCCCCACTGCTAAAACAGGATACTATGATGATTAGCATGTCATACATTCAGTATTAGAGTTAGTGTGGTTTTGGGACACTGCTAAGGTTTTCATTCAGACGTTATTTTCAAGATCTCGTGTTTAGTCTTACTAATGCTACTACTACTAGTGGGGGAGGAAATTTACTTGCTTGTTTGGTGTCTGTTCGGAGCATCCTGCTCTGCTTTCTACCCGTCATATCACTGAGCGTTACAGAAAGGTCGTTTCAGTTTTGTCAGAAGTTGAACGGAGCATCTGATTCTCTGCACATATCCTTACTGACCACAGATGACACATACTGTATGTAAAATAAGGACCACGCATCTGCTGTTGCAACACAGTGGAGAGGTCAGGACAGCTGACTGATGGTGTGGCTGTCGGGTCACGAGGGAAGGTTGTGACCAAGTTACGTGTTTATAACCTCATCTAGTTCCTCTTGTTAAACAGCTGAATGGGTATTACTCAGTCACCTCTGCAAAATGATGCTTTCAAGTCTTTGAATGAGTGCAAACGAGAGAGGTTTGTTTAAACAAATTAACTTTGATATTCTTTCAGCTAAATTAAAAACACAGCAACAAGAAAAACGAGAATGCCAACAAACAAAGGTGGCCCTTTGGTTGATTAATTCCAGGATGAGAAAAAAGAACGAGAGGGATTGTTTTCACTGCAGGAGATTATGATACTTGAAAGACGATGAGAACAAGGAGGAGGAATAAAATGGATGTCTTCCCTTCTGTGTCCAAATCAGTGCCAGTTTCAGCCGTGGTGAGTTTAGCTGCCGTAGAGGAGGGAGCGCTGGGCGTGAGGAACCTTTAACTCAGCCAAACGATGCATCCAGTCCGTTTCTCACAGTCAGCTCCCACCCCGTTACCATCACACATCACACAGTGAGTCATTACTTAGTCGTCAAGTGAGGGCAGATTTGCTTATATGCGAGTGTGTATCATTCGAGGCTCGTGGAGGGTTTTCTCACACAATGTCACTCCACAAACTGACAGGACGACATTTTCCCTTTAGTGTGCGATATTCAACGCTGCCTCCTTTACAAGAAGTCCAGTTCCAGCGCTTGGTGCAGGGACACAAGGTCGCCATGAGTGGAGATCCGCCAGAAAGGCATATTGTGCTACAGAGAGAGACACAACCACAGAAACATGACAGTGTGTCAGACACAAACGCTTACAAAGGCTTTACATGTCATCAAATTGTAACTTGACATCTCCAGATCAATTCACAAATCTGCTTGAATAGGGGGGAGACAGAAGTGTAGTGCATTTACTTAAAAAGAATAGTTCTTTTTTTTCTGAATTATTGAGATAATAATCTTCATTATAAAGAAAACAAGGAATTATGGAGATTATTATCTCATTAATTCAGAAAAACAGAGCAGATTTGTTTTCTCAAGTGAATACATTATGCTTCCTGGATAATCACACTGGATTTCCATTTCATTTGAAATATCTGAATAAATGAATCTGAGATGAAAGTGGCAATTTACAAGTCTGGCCGGTAAAACAGGCAACGTGGTCGTTTTACAGCCAAAGAGAAGCGGCACACCAGACTTGGATCGCTTGTTGTGGCTTTAGTAACTGATCAACAGTGTCAGGCGCCAGCTCCAGTCTGTCTATTTTGACATTTTTTACCTCAAAGATATACTACACAGGATCAATTATGACCTACTGGAAGTGTGTGTCGGTTGCAGAGACTCTGCCCTCTGCCTGTATTTTATAATTACTTCAATGCCCAGGACATTTGTAGGCATGTACCCCCACAGCGCTCCGGTGAGGACGGGACTTAATAAAAAGGTACCAACCAGGTGCCAAACCATGATCAGTAGGCATCCAAGAGACACAAAATGCAAATATAGCGAGGTGAAACACCAGACGGGAGAGAATCTGTGGTTGGCTTTTACTTTTACTTTTGCTGGCGAGCATGTTTACAAACAGTAACTGACAATCCTGCAGTGCATAGTACACCTTACACCTGCTTTAGTGTTTACCCTTACAATTAATAAGCTTTTGAGTTGTGTATGCTCACATCCTGATGAGTAAGCTCCGTCTGATGTGGACACTTTTTAAACAAACAAAGGGAGAGTCACAGTGCCTGCACTTGTATTTGCCTGCAGTGCAGTATTTAACAACATTTCTGAGAACATGCAACTTTGTCTGAGACACACAAAGGAAGGCAGAAGGAAGGAAATATTAAGACTTAAAATGTTTACCTGTTTTGCTGCAAACTCCTCATCTCGACCATCACCTATCACCACATAAGTCACTTTCTTCCCGAAGCGAGAGACAATCCTCTCAAAGCAACTCTCTTTCCCTGCATGAGAGGAAACCACAGGGAAAATTAGACATTACAAAGTCACTGTAGATAATAATTTAGATCAGTTAATTGTACTGACATCAATTTCATACGTACCTATTTTAGTGGCACTGTAGATGTTCTCGATGGGGAACACGTCTCCCAGGCCGTAGAGCAGCACCTTGGCCAGTGCAGGGACCAGCTGAGTGGTGGTGACCAACACATTCATACACTTCCCCCTGTTGGTGGAATATCTCACACACACACACACACACACACACACACACACACACACACACACACACACACACACATCCATATACTTGAATAAACGTGGGCTCACAGAGAAAAACCAGAAGCTTTATCAGAACATGTATCTAGTGTTGCATCATTTTCTGAATAAATATTGCCTTTTAAAAGTCAACACACTCATTTGGGTCACTAAGAGAAAACTGTTACTAACTTTGATAATAATCTTAAATATAGCAGTCACCTTAATCTAATAATTCACATGATTAGAGCGCACTCTACTCATCTTGCATCAGAGTACCTGAAATACGTTTAAACATAATAACCTCTGCTCAGACCTGGACTGGATGAGCAGCAGAGACTTGAGGGCCGTGGTGAGCCACGCGTCTGTAACGTTCTCAATCTCAGACTGAAGCCGGAGAAGCAGCTCCCTTTTCATAGGACTCAACAGGCCTGAAAGAGACAACGTGCACATACAACCTCAATACTGCAGGATTTAAATACCGCTATCAGCATATAAGGAATAACCTGTCAGTCTAACATCATCCCCATTTTACGAATGTTTGAAGTGATGCACCTTTTAAATGTTTTGTGGTTGATGATGCCTTTCAAAAACATACTTCCACAGTCTGATATTAAAAAGGCAAAAGGTGTACACGTACACACACACACACACACACACACACACACACACACACACAGATCCCTAACACAAACAGACATCTCCCCGTTTATCTGGGCCACTGGGCTGAAACATTACCTTATTTGTTTTACACAGGGAGAGGAAATTGTAGAACGTCAGATGTGTGTGTTTGCTTTTGTTTGCCTTTCAGACTTTGGAACTAATTCCACTGTTGTCAAACATGTTGTAATTCACATGGCTGTGAGTGCCCCTAGGTTTCTTTATCAAAACAAACGCATCACACTGTTTTGAAAATGAAGAGAAAAAAAAAAAGTTTTGCCCTCTGATACCCAAACACACATCTATTCCCATCCTTCTCCATATTGCTTTGTTAGCCAGTACAATCCTCAAACAGTTAAGTGCAGTTTTATATGACTAAACTCTCATTTGATCGTATGAACTTTTGTACACGCCCCTGAGTACAGTAGGGATACACCAACTTTGAAATTCTAGGCCAATACTGATACCTAATAACAATTTGGCTGATAATGTTACTGATGTTTTTATATTGTTGTTCATTTTGTTTTTTGTCATTTATTCCCTCTCCTGTGCCAGAGAAACACTTTAAAAAAATAACTGTAATTAAGCCCTTCATTACACTACCTCTAAATGAACACAGATTCAATTATACAAACTCATGAAACAATGTTTAATATAATCTTTCACATGGAAAACAGCTTTAAAAAACTACTTATTTCTCCTTCAACCAGCTGTATTTATTCAAATGTCTCACCAAAACCTACAGTTTACAAGATTACACTAAACACATCATGAGAATGTTATGATTTACCTACACCTTGTACTCATTTTTACTGAATAGGACTTGAACACATCATTATGTAAGTCAGTGCAAACTCCATGAGCTGTTTGTTTCGACCACCAGCTGCTAACAGCTGATGTTACTTATCTGTCCTCTGGCTTATTTTAACACTGATTCATTGTTCATGCATTGAGTGCATCCTCTAACGCAACAACAGTGAGTTTACTACATCCTTTCGTCCCGGGGAGGTTCTCTGTTCGTTCCAAACACGTTTTATTTTGCCCCTGGGACGATCGGACACCGGCTGCTACTTGCCGTCTCATCACACAACAGTAAGATCACAGAGCCTGTCTTCCAAACTGTCACTGTGTTGTTCTTGTACATGTTCATCAATTTAAGTTTGTGGCTGTTAGTAATGAGCCCTGCTTTTTAGCCAGTGTAAAATTGACGTAACAACAGACATCCATGAATATCTTATTTGACAATAGGCCGATGGCAGCCAACAAGGCGAATATCGACTATGCTGGATGAGTCATCAAACATTTAGAGTAAGAGAGAAGACAGGGATTTTGATGTATTATACTCTGATACAGATTTTTTGGACATATATTTGGCATATAAATATAAATAATTGATTGACACAAGCTTCTGAACACTGTCTACTGACTAGAACACTTTTTAGTTTTCAGTGTTTTACAGTTGCCATCACCACATCATTTTTCTTATGCGCCTGTCATTTTAAACTCCAGCTGTACAAGACAGAGTTGTTATTGATGCAAACTCACCTCCAACATTCCCTTTATAGTTATTATAGATCTCTTTTAGCCGGCGGTATCGAAAGGCCAGTTTCCGCATCCACTCCACCCCTCCCTGGACCCCCGTGGTGGTTCCTGATGTCGTTCCAGCACTGGAACCATTAAAGCCATCCGCCAAGAAGTTGTAGTTACTAAAATAGAAAGAAGCACTTGTGATTTGTTTGGACGATGGCAAAAAATCTGCTTTATGTCATGATGTTGAACTGTGTGATGAGGTTGTATCGTGTGTGTTAGGTACAGGACAGCATGTAACACACCTCAGGTCCTGTCCATTGTCATCAGAGGCAACATCCTCAACATGGACTTGATCACATTCCTTAAAGAAAACAAATAGGGTTCTTACAAATCATATAATCATGTACTTAACTGATTTTTGGACAAATCATATTTTTCTTAGTCAAGCATTGCATGTAAGTATAAAGCAGTGGTGAGTCAGCTCAGCCTACATTTTGCCAACACGTAAATGGAAGTTTAAAGTGATAGTATTAGGTTTAAAGGTCTGTAACATTAGAAATGTAACTTCCACACAAAAGGGCTGACCTCAATTTGACAAACAGAAACTAAAAGATGACTAAATTATTATAACCTCACAAATTCAAGTTTAAGACTACTTAAGCCCAATATTTTTCAAATATAATTAAGACTTTTAAGGGACCTGCACTTCATTCCTGTCATGGCTACATCAGTCTGAATGTATCTTACTGTACCTCCAGGTCATTGAAGAAAAGGTGAGTGTCCGCCAGCTCAAAGATCAGCTCCTCCATCTGCAAACCCAAGTTCAGCACTGACGCTGGGTCCTGAACAACAACCCAACACAGACCAACAATAAATCTTTCATACAACAAACATATTTTTCATTTTGTGCTGTATACTCAAAGTTTTAGCATATTAACAGAAACAAACCTTGCCAAACTTCTGTGCGTAGGAGCCTGTGAGCAGTGAGTGGAATATAATGATGGTCTCGTCCAGATCCCACAGAAAAATACGCTAAAAAAACAGCATGTAAGAATAATGTTACACTCTGCAAAAATAAGTAAGATAAGAACTGAATCCTATAAAACTTTTCCATATATTTAGAACTTAGATCAGGTGAGTCCAGTTTAAAGTGACATGTTGTTTGTTGGGTTTGGCTTAAACTCTTAAATGCTGCTAAGCTAATGACAGAGCAACAGCCTCTTAATGTTTGGTTTACGTGTGCAAAGACTGGTAAACTGCAGACTTGGTTACCTCCAGGTCACTGTCAGTAGGTGGGGAGCTATCAGACCTCTTGCCCTTTCCTTTCGCTTTGCCAACAGAGTTCCTGCGACCAACCTCGTCCTGATCTCTGGCTCCGGCGGGGAGAGACACGCTCGTAGGAAGGGCTGCACCTGCTGGGAGGTTCTCTGGTGGGGACGCATCTTAATACAAGGAAGTCAGAAATTAGTACTTGAAGAATACATTTATTCTGGGTATCATTGAAAAAAAAACAAAACGTTACCAGTACCATTAAAGTGATGCTGAAACCAATAGCCTACATCACAAGGTAATGAGTACTGATACCCAGCCTTCGTTATGATTCAAACTTGTACAAAGATTATATGTGCCACATATTAGTGCTGTAGAAAATACAATAATGTGAATCAAAGAACTGAAGTTACCTCTGGGAGGGAGTCCAGCTGAGGCGGCCTGCTCCGACTTCACAGCTGAATATCCGGCCACTCCCACAGCGGCACCGTGGTCATCGCTACTGGGCAGCCCGGCAGGCACGTAGCTGGGAGGCAGAGCGTAGTACTGAGAGAACTGACTCTGTCCCAAAGAGTTGTAGCTGCTAAATTCCTTGAGGGGAAAAAACAAACAGTTGTTTTTGACGGGAGAAGGGTGGTGGAAAAATGTCAGCATTGGCGTCATCAAAATGAACTTAGTGATAATTTTTACGTTTTCTCACGCATATAGATAGAAGAAAAAAACAAACAAACAAACAATAAAATATCTGTCAGTGCAGTGTTCTTCTGGGGATGTGTCTGAGGAATTTCATGCTGTTGTTCTGCCTCACTGTTCTGTATACAAGGTAGGGTCATGGAATGGGAGACGGAGTTGTTTCGGCTTCAAGGCAGCATCAGAAGAAGTAACAGCTTTATAAAAAGGACAGCTGGCAGGATGGGATCATGGGTGTCATGGGTGTGACGTTTTCGACGATGTGTTATGGGTGCACAGTAGCTGATAGCAGTTAGCGGCTAACTGAAAGAAGAAGAGCAGCCAAAAAACGGGAAAACAATGAGGTTCTGGGAGCTCCTTACCCTCCGAGCAGAGGATGAGATGAGCTGTCATGTAACAGATGGTAAATGATTGTTATTGCCTAGTTATTTTTTATAAAGCACTGCCAGCACATATGTTATATGTCACACTAGAGGCCGACACTGTTGTGTTACATGTCACCCCTTCATGCCTGTTCTGATTCTGCAATGCTAGCATGCAGTCTAAAATAACACACTGGAGCAGCATGATTCATTTCATTTCATTTCATTTATTCCTTTTGACCCCTCCCCGGGGTATAAGGGGCAGACAACAAAAAATAACATTAACAAATCAGGACAGGCGGCAGCCAATGCACAGCAAAATAAATAAAACAGAATTTGTGTACATACATACAAGTCAAAGCAAATCAAGAGAAACTATTCAAGATTTTCTTTAAAAGTTTCAACAAATTTGACAAGACCTTTACTTTTTGAGATGACATTAACTTTTGAAACTTATAAATATTTGGATTTGCTCTATAGAACTGTCCGACCAACTCTCTTCTCTCTTTATCAAAAAAAGAACACACAAGTACATAATGATATTCGTCTCCTCGATTGCCAGTCAAACAAAGAGTACATTTCCGGGGGACATTTTCACGATTATACCTGCGCTCAGAGATAGGTAACTTATGATTTCCACACCGAAACTTAGACAAACAAACTCTTTCTTATGATTTCCACACCGAAACTTAGACAAACAAACTCTTTCGGCAGGTCTTAACATAATCAGATGAGGTTCAAAAGTGAAATCAGTTTTAAACAATTTATAACTATCACATAAAGGGTTACTTTGTAATTTCTCATGCCATCTCTGTAGTTCCATATCAGATAATCTATGTTCAATCATTAATTTTAAATATTTAGGGTTCATCCATCCAGCATCATGCCATAAGTACGATAAACCACAATCATCAAGAATATTTTTAACTTTGGAAATCCATTTACACTGAAAAATATTGTCATCATACAAAGTCTTGAAAACAATAAACACAAAGAGATTTTTGCTGTATTATGACTAATTAAATGTACCCAAAAGTTAATCATTCTCATGTTTACCTTTAAATCTAAACTATTTCGACCAAACTCTTCATAAATAATACAATTTGCTGTGCGTTTATTAACATTAAGTAAACGTTTCAAGAAAGATCTGTGAAGCATTTCAATTTGGTCAAGTTTATGAAATCCCCAGACTTCAATTCCATATAAAAGAATAGGCACTATAAGCTGGTCAAATAACTCACATTGTATATCAACAGGTAACTGTAATCTAGTAACTCTGTTTTCCAAGGAGAATAAAGCTCTTTTAGCTAGTTTAATTTTTTTAGCTATTACTTTATCAAATCGTCCATTAAAATTAAATAACGTTCCAAGATAGTCATACTCAAAAGTAACTTCTAATTTATCTGAACCAAACTTAAATTCTGGGAGTATCCGTAATTTCCCCCTAGAGAAAATAACAACCTTTGTTTTGTCTGTGTTGACAGTTAAATACCAGTTTTTACAATAAGAAGCAACTGCATTTAATGCGGCCTGTAATTCTGAAGGAGTCTCTGCCAGTACAATCGTATCATCCGCGTAAAGCAGGACATATAATTTCAAATATATCCCTATTTCACCATTCATCACATTGCGGCATTCAGTTGAAAAAAGTTGAAGTCCGTTGTACCATTGACTCACATATTTTTCAAAGTCATTTAAATATAGTGCAAACAATAGTGGTGATAAATTATCCCCCTGACGCACTCCTACATTACATACAAATTGTTCAGATAAATCATAACCAGCTCTAACACAAGATTTGGCATTCTCATAAATATTATGTATCACATTTAATACTCTTCCGTTTATACCAAGTGCAACTAATTTAAACCATAGTGATGACCTATCTACCAAATCAAACGCTTTTTTATAATCAACAAAAGCACAATACAGTCTTTTTTTCTTATACAAGTACCATTCAACCAGTGAGTGAAGAACAAAAATATGGTCAAGGGTTGAAAAGCCTTTCCTAAACCCTGCCTGCTCTTCTCCAAGAATTCTTTCAGACTCTATATAAGCAGTTAGTCTGTAATTTATTACAGCCGTAAAAAGCTTACCAATACAACTAAGTAAAGTAATACCTCTGTAATTTTCAGGATCATCTACTGGTCCCTTGTTTTTGTATAATGGTTTTATCACTCCTAAACACCAGTCAGTGGGGACTATACCTGTTATCAGTACCAAATTAAAGAATTTTACTAAAATGTTCAGCATTTCCAAAGGGGAGTTCTTTATATATTCATTTATAACTTCATCGATACCATTTGCTTTTTTATTTTTTAATTTTTTTACCATTCGCTGTATTTCTTCCAAAGTAAACAAATCATTTATGTATTCATTTGTAGGAGAGGTGACTTGTCTGAGGTCAAATTGCTGGTCTTCTGGTGTACAATTATCACTCGATTTTTGGCTGAGTTTCTTAAAATATTCAGCAAAGGTTTCTATAGATACATTTCCTAATCTTCCAGATGGTTTACCTGCATTTAGAATAGACCAATATTCATTACTATTAGATTTCTTAAGTGTACGAAGTTTCCTATGTAAAGAATCATAGAACTGCCTTGAACATTTCCTTATGATGGATTTATACTTTCTAGCTATACATTTTATTTCAACTTTACATTGAGCAGAGCGGTTAAATTTAAATATATTCATGGATTTAAAATATTTTCTACGGGCCTCAACACATTCAGCATTAAACCAGGGTTTTCTCTTCTGTAGTTTTTTTGACGTTCTACCAAATTTGTACAGATCCTGACCATATGCCTTACATAAACCCAAACTTTTAGCAGGATCTACCATAATGTCACATATACCTTTACTAATGTTATTTATTTCAACCAGATTTGTATTGGAAATATTAATCGCATCAATCATTGAATCATACATTTTTATAACTTCTAAATTAAAGGATTCTTGGTATGTGGCTTTTAGCTCAGATTTCCATCGGTGTTTAAACATTAAATGGGCCATGTGTCTATTCTCTTTTTCGGGATCATAATAAGCAGTATCTGTAAGAGTTTCACACTTCTGAGTACCCAAGTTATTAGCTCTTATAGTTAAACTAATAGGGCAGTGGACATCTGACAAACATTTGTCCAAGGGATCAACACAAAAATAGATAATCTGTGCTAACAAACAAGCTGACACTATGGCATAGTCAATAACGCTGTTACCATTATAGTTAAAACAGGTGTAACGCCCAATGCCTTTATCAGACCCAAATCTTCCATTTACAATCTTCAACTCTGAACTTTGACATAAGTCAATTAGGCTGTGACCGTTATTATTAGTCATTAAATCTTCACTGACCCTCTGTAGATCCATCAAAGAAAAATCATTTATGTCACTGTTTAAAAGCATTTCGCCATCAAAAGACAGCCCATTTCTAATATTCGTTCCTACGTCACCTACATTTAAAGAGTCACTCAGAGTACCAGTTCTTGAATTGAAATCACCCAACATCACTATTGGTAAACTGTATTTACTGTTCATAAATGAAATATCTTGGGAAACATTTCCAAAATAGTCCTTGTTGAAAAAAATAGATCCTTCATGTGGCACATAAACTGTTCCCAAGATGAATTCAAACCCAAAAGCTGCTTTGGCCACTTTAGTCCACAGGATGGCGTCAGAAGTAGTGTCTTTTATCTCCTGAACATAATTTGCAAACTCATTTTTAACTAATAGACATACCCCATGTATACCACCATGTTTATAACTTGATTTCTTCTTTTCTAGCACGAAAGGAGTAAATCCATCACAGTCTGATTTACAGGTATTATCTGTTTTGGTCTCTGTTAAACAAATAAAGTCATAGTCTTTAATGTATTCTGTA